>NC_084508.1:1630000-1842500 GCF_024500385.1 Phyllopteryx taeniolatus
ATTCGTCTCGGGAAGCACAGAGACAGGTTTGGTCGAATGAGGAAAAAGGATGCAGAAAAATGAAACAAAAACAAAAGAGGCGGAAGACGAAAAATTGTTGTTCATCACGCCTCATTGGGAGAATATGACCGTCTCTCTTCCCGCCTGGGTCCGGTGTCTGCTCGCAAGTTCAGAAAACTCACGTTTGGCTGGGAGCGTATCTGGTAGCTCAGCAGCAACTGTTCTGGAGGCTTAGCACCGGCGATCCACAGAGGCTAGGGAGCCCAATCTCCATCCCCAAGGCCCGCGGTTACCGAGCCGTGTGCCCGAACAAAGAAAGGGGAGGGGTGGCCGAAGTTGTTGCACTGATAGCAAGACCGAAGAACGAAGAAGCAAGCCAAGAATCAGGGGTTAAATAGCCCGGGGGCGTCGAAGAGGATCGAGGACCAGACAAGACCACACACGCATCAGCTTGAATCTAGTCTACAATTTTGACACATTAAATGGATTTAAAACCATATATTAATACAAAATACCCCCAACTTTGTAGTCTTTACTCACAGGTCAAGCATATAAATGACTGTTTAAACTTTAGTCTTGGTTAAATCAATTTCTTATGGTTCAAATCACATTTCATGTTGCTTGGGGTCAAATCAAGACAAACAGTTCTCTATACCTCGCAGCTGCGTTTGTACAGTTGACACACTGACACAGACATCAAGGCATACATTTGGAATTATTCGGCAGAGTTCGTAAAATATCAAAACAGAAATTTTTCTTTGGTTAAACATCAAATGAGAGTTCACGGTTCGGCTTTGCCGTTCCTCTCAACACCAGCGGGTGTCGCCTTTCCCAGCTTGGTCTCCCAGGGAGAGGTTCCCACCTTTTGGTTGTTGTCAGTTCAAACAAAGAAAGGACTCTTTGATGACTGTAAACCAAGATTTCGAGGGGACCTGCTAATTAATTTAGGGTCCAGTAGGCATCTTCTAGTGGCTGTCTCTTCTTGAAAGAATGCAGTTTATCAAGCTGTGGGGAGTCACTGTGACACCTCAGGTTGTGGGGAGCATGTCCGCTACATACCTCATTTCAAAAGAAGATCATTCAAGCATTACGTTTTTCCTCATGTTTTTGAAATTGTAGGGTGAAAGCTACTAGTGTGGACTGAATGGTTGGTAACAATGGGAAAATGAAATGCCAGTATTTTCAGGGGAATTAGCCTGTCAGCAACATTGAGAAAAAAACCCAAAAAAGAACTATGAACTAGTTAATTTTTGGAATGGTGAACTTCATTCAAAATGTTTAACTATGAACTGAATTAGTTCATTTTTGGAACAGTGAACTGAACTTTGAACAAGTTCGCATCGAAAATAAACTTTCCCAACACTCCTGAGCTTATGACTGAAAGCATGTTTAGCAGTCCATCGATATAAAAGGTGTGTCTGCCATTCTATACATCACCAGTTCCCTGCAACCTTCTTTGCCCCACAAACCATGCGAGTTACTTTAATGTAGTTGATGACCAAAAGAGAAGCAAATAAAATCAAATGATTCAATATCTAACTCACGATGGCGCTATTACGATGAGTGTAGTTCAGTGATTCGTCACCAATGGGCCGGGCCTCAAGGTTGGGCCAAGAGCGCCATTCAGTGGGCCGCAAAAGAATTTCAATTTTGCACGTGAGTCACAAGGCCCATAGGGCAGCTTATGTTATCAATTCAATACATTAGAGCTGTTGCTTTTGTCAAGGACATGCTCAATTACAATATAGCTTCCTGCCATTAGGTAGCAAAAAAACAGTCAGTTATTTACCTGTAAACAATAAACAGAAGAAGAAACCTCAATAAGTAGAAGAAGAAACCTAACACCGAAAATCATGGCTAAGTAGTTAAATTGAAAAAGAGAAATCAAAGGTGATGCCGAACCAAAAAATTTGCACAAGTACAATCCAGACTATTAAATACGGCTTTGTGAATGGAGGTAACGAGGCAGAGTCGAGAGCCCAGTGTGTGGAGTGTGGATTAAGACTATCCAACGAAGGAAGCACTGAAGCCTTCAAAACTTAAGCGCCAAATAGAAACCAAGCATCCGAACATTGGTAGGAAAGTCTGTCGATTTTTTCAAGAGAAACGAAAATGGGCTACAGCTTCAGAGAAAGTCCATCGTGTCAATGACAAGCAGCTCCAAAAGTGCATTGAAAGCCAGCTACTTCGTAGCCAGACGTATAGCACAGAGTAAAAAAGCGTTCAGCGTAGCGGAGAAGCTTGTTTTACCTGCTGTTGTGAGGGTGCGCAGTGAGATGATCGGAGAGACTGCTGCAAAGAAGCTGCTTACCATCCCGCTGTCAAAAGACACTGTGAGTCATCTCATCACGACAAGGCTTCTGACATTCAAAATCAGCTTCTGGAGAATATCTAAACTAGCGAATATTTGTCTTTGCAACTCGATGAGTCCACCGATGACACAAATGCCACTCTCCTATTGGTTTTTGTCCATTATTTTTGTACTGTAATGTTTTGTTGAGGGCGGCACAGTAGATTACTGGTTAGCACATCTGCCTCACAGTTCTGAGAACCCGGGTTCAAATCCGGCCTCACCTTTATGGAGTTTGCATGTTCTCCCCCGTGCCTGAGTGGGTTTTTTACAGGTACTCCGGTTTTCTCCCACATTACAAAAACATGCATGGTAGGTTAATTGAAGACTCTAAATTGCCCATAGGTGTACATTTGAGTGCGAATGATTGTTTGTCTATACGTGCCCTGCAATTCGCTGGCGACCAGTTCAGGGTGTACACCGCCTCTTGCCCAGAGTTAGCAGAGATAGGCGCCAGCACGCCCGCGACCCGGGTGAGGAAAAGCAGTAAGGAAAATGGATGGATGGATGTTTTGTGGAGAGCTGCCAACACGAGCTACGGCTCAGGAATGTTTCCGTTGCGTGGATAATTATTTTATTGACCTTGGACTGGACTGGCAGAACTGTGTAGCGATGGTGCAGCGTCAATGACTGGCCGGCATCACTGTCATCGGGCAGACACTTGATCGTGCACCAGAAGCTAAATCGACCCACTGTTTTCTCCGTGAAAATCTCATTGCAAAAAGATGTCAGAGTTCCGCAAGGTTATGGATGTTGGTGTGAAAACCATTAACTTCATTAAACATAATGCTGTGAACAGATGCTTTGCCAAGCTTTGTAAAGACATGCAAGCAGATCATATCCAGCTGCTCTATCACAGTGAGGCAAGATGGTCTCAACAGGACTGGTCCTTAATCGTTTGTTTGAACTAAGGAATGAGGTCCTTTGTTTTCTAACTGAGGGAAAAAATAAATAAATAAATCACCTCTTGCACATTACTATGCAAACACAAAGTTCACAGCTAAACTTGCCTACCTCTGTGACATTTTCTCACTGGTGAACCACCTGAACATCTCACGACAAGGGAGAAATAGCAACATATTTGTTTTTGCACAAAAAGTTCCCGCTTTCAGGGGGAAACTAGTTTTGTGGACTAAGAGGACCCAGGAAAAGAGGATGAACATGTTTCCACTTTTGTCAGACATTTTGGAAAACTACTCACAAGTGACGAAGTCTCTCAACATCTCTCACAACTGGCAGGGAAGTTTGATGAATATTTTCCTGAATAATCTCCAAGTTAAAAACAAGTAAAACCAAAAGATAAAACAAGATCAAGTGTTTGTCCATGTTCTTATGTGGGTCCAGACACAGACTGCACAAGATCAAAACAGTTAAGGTTTGAAAAAAAATCATTTGCCATTGGATTGTCAGGACAACACGTGAACATTTAAATCTCCAAGGAATTCATGTCTTTTATCAAGGCTTGAAGAGAGGCCAAAGATATGCCAAAGGGCTTGTGGCTGCAGTGGGTGGGAATAATTTATTGTCTTTGCTATCCATTCTAAGAAACACATTGTCTTACTTAAGCATGAACAGTGCTATACAAATTAAGTATTGATTGATTGATTTTTAGTAAGTCTCAATTTTCTATGACTTCAGTAATATACTGTAGTTAACAATTACAAATACTGTAATCTGTGCATTTAATATGTAAGTAATATGTAAAAAGGGTGCTCCACAACACATACATTGAGTGTTGAGAAAATGACCCAATACTTCGGCGTAGAAAAGAAAATCTACTCGCTTACCTTGAGAAGCAGAAAAAGATGCAAATTATGGTTGTTGCCAGGTCCACGCTCTGCTTCCAGTCCTCCCTCAGTACTCTGGCCAACGCTGCTAAAGCCATCTCTGTCAAATAATAAATTAGAAAATAAAAATATCAACAATCAAATAAGGAAATAAAAAAGATCAATTGGAACATAAAAAATCAGATGTCAGTATATATTACTAACAGAGAGATAATTATTCAAGACACTAGCTTAAGTATAGCTGTGTGCACACTAGGGCTGTGCACGAATATCACGTGATACGAACTGGCATTCGATTGGACATGAAAAAGCAATCACTGAATCAGAATTTCCAGATTTGAAACACAACAAATCTTATGATATTGTCATATCCTGTGAGTTGGTTTGTAATTGCGTTGCTTTGCCACTCTATGCTGGCGTTTTAGTGTTCCGGTAATCGATGATTTTCCTGTTACATTGCAGCCTCTGTTCTGAAAGGCAGACTTAATCACGACAACTCCAGCTCATAGAGCACGGAGTCTGCTAAAAGACGTGAGCTTCTTCATGCATACAGACATCTTATAACTCCAGTTCATTTCCTCAAACTGTTTGTGCCTAGGAAATGCATCGTTTGTGAGTTGTATTCTGCTTTTCTCTCACGTAACAAGTACAAACCCCTATTAAAATGAAGTTGGGATGTTGTGTAAAATGTAACTAAAAACAGAATACAATGATTTGCAAATCATATTCAACCTATATCCAATTGAATACACTACAAAGTCAAGCTATTAAAACTGATGAACGTTATTGTTTTTGTACAAAAACTCTCAATTTTACATTTCGATGCCTGCAAGACATTCCAAAAAGCTGGGACCGGGGAAACAAAAGACTGGAAAAGCTGGGGAACACTAAAAAAATACACCCGTTTGATTGACATTAAGGGGTGTAAAAGGAGCATGCCCTGGACTGACAGAGTAGAAAAGTGTGCTGTGGTCCGACGAGTCCACATTTCAAATTTTTGGAGAAAAACTATGGACGTCGTGTCCTCCAGTCCAAAGAGGAAAAAGACTAACCGGATTGTTATCAGCACAAAGTTGAAAAGCCAGCATCTGTGATGTTATGGGGGTGTGATAGTGTCCATGGCATGGGTAACTAGCACATCTGTGAAGGCACCATCAATCCTGAAAGGTACATACTGGTTTTGGAGAAACATATGCTCCCATCCAAGCAACATCTTTCTCAGGGACCTCCCTGCTAATTTCAGCAAGGCAATGCCAAACCACATTCTGTGTGTGTTACAACAGCATGGCTTCATAGTAAAAGAGTGCAAGTTCTAGACTGGCCTGCCAGCTGTCCAGACCTGTCTCCAACGTCTACAACGGAGACTCCAGACTGTTGAATATCTTGTCTTTGTAGCATATTTAATTGAATATAGGTTGAAAATGATTTGCAAATCATTGTATTCTGTTTTTATTTACTTTTTACAGCAAGTCCCAACTTCATTGGAATTGGGGTTTGTTGTTCTGCGCATTCTTAGCGGGTACAATCTGTTTTGCAATTGTAGTTCATTCTGGATTTTTCATTCTTTGGATAATGACATCTCTAAGTCATGCTCGGAAATACTCCGACACTGCGTGGTGACGTCATTGTTAAAACATGGCGGCTTCCTTTTAGAGTATTTCCCAGCATGCGTAGCATCGTTGTAAATAGTTGTAAAATTTTTATTTCAGTTAGTCCACGAATAGTTCAATAATGAGAAGGTATCGAACTTGTGTGTTTAATCCTCCTCTGCATCTTGTTGTTGCGTGTTAACTATATTTATTATTATTCTGGAACTAGAAGCGTATCATCTCAAGAGATGACCTATCTAGTTTTCATTACATCGTACAATTCGGCTCATGTGTCAATTCTCACGTGGGAGGGGTAAACCCCTACCATGAAGCCGCAATGTCAAAACAAAACTCCAGAATGCATCACTGACACCATATTAAATACATTAATTAGGAGTTACGGGAACTCAATATAGTTAGCAAAACTGATTAGAATTCAATAGCGGTATAGAGTAAAGGCAAATTACCACAATCATTTATAGCATGTGAATATACAGATGTATAGAAAGTTTTGGATGCGGATTGTAGATAGGTAGACGACTTCTCCATTTCTGGCATCAACTTTGGGGGCGTGCATTATACTTGAGAGCGTATTAGACACGAGAAATTACGGAAGTAACTTTCACAAACAGAAATCTGATCTGGTTGTTTTTCCAAGGCTTATGCCGTTCACAGTCTTTCACATTCAAATCGACAAAACCGCATAGATGTCAAACTTAAACCAGGTCCAGACTCATTTTTACCCATGTCATGCATAAAACAGTGGAAAAAATTGGATTTTGATGGAAGGGGACCTTTAAGAAGGCACTAATTTGTTTGGATATGTAGTCGACTGAGGAAAAATAAACAATTTTGTTTAAGTTCATGCGCATTCATCAACCAAAAATAAATTTCCACTGAAAAATTTAAGTTTGACAAATGTCATTAATAAAAGACATAAGGAGAGGCGGACGTGACCGAGGACAACATGTGGACATTAAAGGGGGAAGGGTGCGCATGAAAGAGGACGCTAAAGGCACGCCCCCAGTAGGTATATAGAGCCGGGGTGTGCATTGTGCAAAACAACATCGGTTTGGCTAAGGACCCCCAAAAATGGCACCTACGAAGAGACACGGTTACAGTTTAAACTGCAAGCTATCAGTTACGCGGAGGAACATGGGAATCGAGAAACCGCGAGAGAATTCAAGATCAACGAATCCATGGTTCACAAGTGGAGGGAAGCAGGAAAACGAGCTTCGCCAAGTCAAGAAGACGAAGCTGAGTTTCCGCGGAAACAAGGCGAGGTGGCCCGAGTTGGAAGACCAACTCGAGCAATGGATTAATGAGCCGGGAGAAGCTTCTCTACAGTCACCATTCGACTGAGTGCAATAACTCGGAGCTTGCCATCATTCCGGGAGGCTTGACGAAGGAACTCCAACCGCTGGACATCGGTATAAACAGGGCGCTCAAAGTGAAGTTGCGAGCGATGGATGACAGATGGCAAACACAGCTTTACTAAGACTAGGAAGCAGCGCCAGGCGAGTTACGCCACAATTTGTGAAAGGATTGTGGATGTTTGGGCTAACGTGTCTGCTTGCACTGTTGTTCGAGCTTTCGTAAAAGCCGGCATAATTTCTGAGGAGTCACACGGCAACGAGACTGACTCCGACAATGACGAGAGAGAACCTGCCGTGTTTGATGGAGAACTTGCCCAGCTGTTAATTTTAGATACAGAAGATGAGGACTTCGATGGATTTGTGGATGAGGATTGATAAAAAAATAACGGGAGTACATTGTTAAATAATTCAATAGTATGTACAACTGAACTCAGTTTTGCACCTGCTGCCTTTTTAAAAACATTGTTTTATCGTGCATCCATGCTACCGTATGTTTTAAGCTAGCGTATGTTTTACCATGCCTCCGCCCAATAATACGGTGCATCTTATGTATGTGTTAAATACAGAAATAGACCCCATAACTGAGACTGTGCCTTATGGTCGTGAAAATACAGAAATTAGATTAATGGGTTAATACAGCCCAACAACTATTAAATATATTAATGTCTGAGTCAAACAAAGGACTGATCCGTGTAAAGGTAAGAATGAATGGAGACATGTATCGTGAGATTTTGAGTGAAAGTTCCTTCCATCAGCAAGGGCATCGAAGATAAAACGCGGCGGGGTCTTTCAGCATGACAAAGATCCCAAACACACTGCCCGGGCAACGAAAGAGTGGGTTCGTAAGAAGCATTTGAAGGATCTGGAGTGGCTTAGGCAGTCTCCAGATCCCAACCCCATAGAAAATCTTTGGAGGGAGTTGAAAGTCTGTGTTGCACAGCGACAGCCCTAAAACATCACTGCTCTAGAGGAGATCTGCAAGGAGGAATGGGCCAAAATACCAGCAACAGTGTGTGAAAACCTTGTGAAGACTTACAGAAAACGTTTGAACTCTGTCATTGCCAACAAAGGGTATATAACAAAGTATTGAGATGAACTTGTTATTGACCAAATACTTATTTTCCACCATCATTTGCTAATAAATTCTTTAAAAATCAGACAGTTATTTTCTGGATTTTTTTTAATTTTATCATTTTGTTTCTCATAGGTGAGGTATACCTATCATGAAAATTACAGGCCTCTATCATCTTTTTAAGTTGCAGAACTTGCACAATTGGTGGCTGACTAAATACCATACACATTTTATTTTGTAGCTACAGTATTTTTGGGGTTTATATTTCTTTTAAGAAACGCTCCCAGGGCCAGTGGGAGAAAATTAGGGTTCAGTGTGTTCCCCAAGGACACTTCGACATGTGGACAGTCGTAGCCGGGATTCGAAGCAGTGACCGAAACGACCTGCTCTACCTACTGAACCACAGCCGCCCTAGAATACCGATAATGGTGATCACTTTGGTCATGATAATCGCAATGTGAAAATGTTATACAGTTTCATCTCTAGATATCATTTCAAGAATAGACTGGCCAGAAATGTGATTATATTTTGAAAGAATATGTACCGTTCTGTTTGAGTTCCTCTAGGTTGTCCGGGTTGCGGGCCAGTTGAAAGATCAGTGTGGCACCCCTGATCTTCTCCTGGATGTCCTCATACAGCAGCTCCAAATACTCATCAATGCTGTTGATGCTCGCCTCCTCATTGAGCTAAAAAGGAAGAGAAGTTGATTTTCTAGACTCAAGGCTCGAGACTGCGACCCTTTTTGCAGTGTGCAAGAATAAAAATGTGTGGTTCCACCTGTGAAAGTACATATTTTTTAATGCTCCCTTAACAGTATCAACCCCATAAGAAATGGTGCTTGAAAGTCACCGTCTTTTTCACTGATTTAGTCAATCTCCTCCACCTGCACGCTCTCCTTTCTGAAGAAAGAATGCCTTCTAGTTATTATGAATGGTAAACGGGCGCACACATTCATACCCCTTAACAAGGCAAGAGCAAGCCTCACGTGACGGAGGAATTCCCACCGTCATCGAGGAGGTGCCGCCGCCAAGGGCGCAGATGGTACTGAGGTCCACTCAGATTTATAACTATATCGATTGGTCCCCTCCACTCCTCTTCCTGAAGTCAGATCTCCAACTTGGCAAGAGAGATGACTGTTACACGCCCGACATGGAACTCATGTTTCTCACATAAAACCGTACCTGTATAGTTACATGTTTTGTTTTACGTATGTAAGGCTGAGAAGCCCGGGGAGCACACAACTCTGGCCGACTCCTAAGGGAAAATTGGACACACAGTCACCGCATCATGAGTATCGCTACCCACAATGTAAAACATGGTGTTTGCTTTACTTAAAGTAATAATTTACAACACTAGTTGAACCTAAAATTAAAAACTCACAAGTTAGTCACGATTGTTTTTTGATTGAGTAGTTTCCTACTCTTACTAAAGTAATTATTTGAAGGACTACTTTTTACTTTTACCTGAATCATATGCTAAAGTAACAGTACTCTATTAAGAGTCACACGTGTGGCAGCCAAACCACGGAAAGACGGCGAGGAACAAGGGCATCGACACAAAGTCAAGCTTCATCGCCTGAATATCATGTCCAATAATTGCCGACAAGTGTGTGCTAACGAGGACTTCATCAGAAAAATAAGGCAACACGTAACGACCGACACCATGACACTTTACGGCATTGTCGTAACACTTGTTGGAATACGGCATATGACCGGCGTGTGAATCAGATATCGTAAAAAGTGGTTTTAGAGTCTATGGTGTAAATAACCAAAAATGAAAACGGTCAAAGGCAGTAAAAAGTTTGGGGAACGCTGAAAAAATATTATTTGAAAAAAATATTTTATATCGTGAATTATTTGTTTACGTACCGGTATTTATTTATTTCAAGGGTAGCCCCTTGGGATGCACCATCTCATTTTCAAGAGGGCCCTTTCAACACATACAGATAATCACCAATATACAAAATAATAATAAAAGGTAAATCAAAATCATAAAGCGCACTGAGACCTACACACAATGCTCCCTCCCCTAAGCTTAGCCTCCCACCAAGCAGCCAATATTTTGCAATATGCATGTATACACACACACGCGCGCACACACACACACACTGAACAAAAATATAAACAACACTTTTGTTTTTGCTCCCATTTTTCGTGAGCTGGACTCCAACATCTAAAACTTGTTCTACATACACAAAAGGCCATTTCCTTCAAATATTGTTCACAAATCTGTGTTAGTGAGCATTTCTCATTTGTCGAGATAATCCATCCCACCTCACAGGTGTGGCATATCAAGATGCTGATTAGACAGGTGTGCCTTAGGCTGGCCACAAGAAAAGGCCACTCTGAAATGTGCAGTTTTATCATCCTCATCGGGGTCTCGACCTGACTGCATTGTATTTACTTGAAATGAGGTCATGCACAGACTGGAATAGGCATGGCCAAAGAAAGACCTGGCAACATGACTGTGAAACTCAAGTGGACACTGGAAGCAGACCTCAACTTACATGGTCTGAAGCAGCAATGGCGTCAGCGGCCTGCCTTGCATCATCTGATTATTGCAAGAATTTCCACCTCGATGTGGTGGAAAAGGAGGGAGTTGTGAATGCAGTCTTCTAGTAGGTGAAAACTGGGGAATGACGAATGCTGACACGGTTGGTCAAGGACAAACAGGATGCATGTGAGATGCACACGCTGTCACCCATGCGAAAGCAAAACAAACGTGGTGGACAACCTGAAGAAACTCTGGGGCTGTCCTCATCAAAAAGACATGAATGACAATTACATGAACAGCAGCCCGAATTTTCAAGAACAAGGAGTGAAAGAGACAGCAGCAAATGTCATTTGTGAGAGCAAACGATAAGCAGACACAGCGGCAGAGCAAGAGGGCCCGGCATTCGAACGAGGTTCGTGGGTTTGGGTTAAGGTGCATACAGCCAAATGGACTGAACCAAAGTGGTGTGGACCATATGAAGTACTAGTTTCCTTGTCCCACACTGTCAAAGTTAAAAGGGGCCTGTACTCACAGTGGGTTCATATGTGGGGAATACATGCATAAGTATGAAATCGCAAACACTTTTTATTCCGTTTATTTTTCTATGCTATTCTGATCTTTTACATACTCTGCTATGTTTGCTGTTCTGCTTTAATCCTGTGGTTGCACAGGGAGATCATGGAAGGAATGTATTATTTTAAACAATAAATTCCCAGACTATCACTTGTTCAGAGGCCAAGCCATAAGTGGGGACAGTTCCCCTGGATGGGGGAGAAAATGTAGAATGTATTTAGGAAATTTTCAAATTCTACAGTATACCCCGACAAATCAAGTTGTGTGTGGAGATTTGTTTTCCAGGTATCCATCCATCCAATCAGAAAAGATGAGTAGATTGACTGCACCCCCTTCATTCCAAGGCCTCGTAGGTAACTACAATTGTTGCACTAGGATCCAGGATGGAGGTACATTGGTGGGCCGATTCAATGGATAAAACATCAATAATGCTACTTAAATTGCATGACAGTTTGTACAGCTGATGTTTGGTGGTGGTGTGACTCTAAAATTCCGTATTCCATGCTTGCTAATAACAGTCCAACAGTCATTGTGGCAGACTGGACATGTGCCACTAAAGAGATAGAATAGTAAGATTGCTGCGTCGTCAAAAACAATATGCAATAGTTGATTCTTTCGTTGGCACTATTTGGATGGATGCAACTGGAATACCTACGGGTGTTTTGAAAGAGTACAAGGCCCATGATGACATTGTGGCTGGCAGGGAGTCAATCCTCATCTGGACAGCTCGTTAGGGTTGAGGTTGACGATTCGGAATTGTAAAGTGGAGAACTCACGTTCGTGGTCTGGTGTGACCCGCACAGTGGACGGCTGCCGGGGGGAGGCGGTTTTTCCCCTCATGTACACGAGGTACAAGGTCAGAGTTTAAAAAATAAATAAAATAAAATAATACCTCAATTAACACCATCTGAGGGATGGTGACGTCACACACTGATTTTGGACGAGAAGGCCTGGCGTACTGTCCACTCAAAATCAACCCGAAGGTGTTCTTTCAGCTTGAGGGCATGACTCTGTGCAGGGCAGTCAAGTTCATCCATACCAAATTCTCGTATCCATGCCTTTATGGACCTTGCTTTGTGTACTTGGACAGACATGTCGGAACAGGAAGGAGTAATCTCAAACTGACTGTCCAAAATCTTTTGGTATGCTGAAACATTCAGAGTTCCTTTCACTGGAGCTCAGGGGCTGATATTTTGGTCATTTCCAAATTTGTGGGAATAGTTTTGAGATGGTCCCTTCCTGTTCCAACATGATTATGCATCAGTGGAAAAATGAAGGTTCATAAAGACATGGATGAGAGTTTGATGTGGATGAAGTTGACTGTCCTGCACAATCCTAACTTCAACCCCAGAGAACAGAGACTGGGAGCTAGGCCTTCTCATCCAAAATCAGTGTGTAACCTCACAAATGCGCTTCTGAAAAAATGCTCAAACTCCCATAAACACACTCCTAAACTTTGTGGAAAACCTTCCCAGAATACGTTAAGATAAATGCAAAGGGTGGACAGATGTCATATTAAACCCTATGGATTAAGAATGGGATGTCACTTAAAGGTCCCGTATTGTGCCAAACCAAATTGTTCTCGTATTTGGGATGTAAAGTTGGCTCTATGGCGCCTGAGTAAACGTGAAATCCATCCATTTTCTGAACTGCTTATCCTCACTAGGGTCACAGGTCTGCTGGCGCCTATCTCAGCTGATTCTGGGCGAGAGGCAGGGTACACCCTGAACTGGTGACCAGCCAATCGCAAAGCACATATAAACAAACAATCATTCGCATTCACACCTACGGACAATTTGGAGTCTTCAATTAACCTACCATGCAAGTTTTTGGAATGTGGGAGGAAACTGGAGCACCCGGAGAAAACCCACACAGGCACGGGGAGAACATGCAAGCTCCACACAGGAAAGTCCTGATTTGAACCCAGGACCTCAGAACTGTGAGGCAGTTGTGCTAACCAGTTTTCCGCCGTGCCACACCATGTGAAATATGTATCAAAATCCTCCATGCATTTCTGAGTTCTAGACCGATTTTTGCCGAAAGGCAGAAAATCAGGTCATTCGAAATTCTCAAGTTTATCGACATCACTAAAGAGCATCTCGACCTTCCCTTTCTGCTCCCAAGCCAGCGCTGCCAACATAACAAATGTGTTCTCTCACAAGTGGGTCTTCTACACATAGGCAATCAATCAGAGGAAAGGGGGCGCTCTTAACCAAATATGGACAAAGTGGATACAAAACTTTGTCTAACAGAAGTAGCTGTCAGAGGGGCCTTTTCTGGACACTTGACAAAACCAAGGTGTTTATTAAATAAAACACCAGGAAGAAACGCACCTGCGGGCAAAACGGGACAGGATAAAAGAGGAAAGCAAGAAGATGACGATCAGTCTCCAGCTGAAGCCGAACTGGCTGCGGACTCTGTTCTCGATATGGTTACCTTTGAACTTTAGCCGTAGCTTAGTCATTTCCTTTTGTAAATGTTAGTGAATAAATCAAGGACCGTGAATCCGAAATATGACCAGGTGCCGGAGTCATTATTGGACTAGACCAGGCCTGGCCAACCTGCGGCTCGGGAGCCGCATGCACCTCTTTGACCAGTTTCTTACGGCTCTTAACGTTCACGCCGCATGATAATGCCTGTTGCCAGGCAACCCGGAAACACGCGGAACAGACTACACAATTTCCCCTTATGAAAACGCTCCATATAAGCACCTCAATCGGAATGAACAGACCAAATTTGAATGAAATTTCATTTGGTTTCACAGGCATTGAATTTTCCTTATTCCAAACCGATCAGAAATAAATATAAGTCATGTTAAAAATGAATCCAAATGTGTGAATCTCTGCTCTGTCTGTCTGTCTGTAAATGTCCGGTGAAATCATCGTTTACACACATACCTGTAAATATGGCGGCTTCCGACCAGTGTATATTTGGCGGAGGTCTTGTTTTTAACTACTTGTAAATTGTTTTTAATCAAGCGGGTGTTTTGATGAAAGTGCAAAAACAATTCCAACTATTGTGCCAATTACACGACGGCCCTCTCGCATAATAGATATGACGTTTACGGCGATGTGCACGTGTACAGACCCTCTCCAAAAAATTTGAATATCATTGAAAAGTTTATTTATTTTCATAATTACATTCAAAAAATTCAACTTTCACAGCTTATAGATTCAGGGCTTCCAGCTCATAAAACCCACAAAATCAGGAATTCAATAAATAAGAACACTGTGAAGAAATCAATATTTACGTCTCAGTTTTTGTAAAAAAAAATAAATAAATAATAATAATAAATTAGGGTCACATTAAAATCAATCAAAATATATACTTTCAGAACAATGTTAATCAATGTTTGGTTTGGAATCCGTTTGCTTTAATCACTGCCTCGATGCGCCGTGGCATTGAGGCAATCACCCTATAGCATTGCCTGGGAGTTATGGAAACCCAGATTTCCTTCATGCTTGCTGTCACTTCTCCGTTGTTTTTGGGTCTGGTGCCCCTCGTTTTCCTCTTGATAATACCCCATAGATTCTCAATGGGGTTTAGATCCGGCAAGTTGGCTGGCCAGTCAAGCACGGTGATGGCATGGGCATCAAACCAGGTTTTGGTGCTTCTGGTGGTATGGGCAGGGGCCAGGTCCTGCTGGAAGACGAAATCTGCATCTCCGTACAGATCCTCCGCAGAAAGAATCAAGAAGCCCTCTAAAACATTCTGGTAGACTGTTGCGGTGACCTTGGATTTAAAAAAGCAGAGTGTACCAACACTTGCACTGGGCATTGCACCCCAAATCATGACTGACTGTGGATATTTCACACTGGACCTCAAGCAGCTGAGGTTCTGTTCTTCACCAGTCTTCCTCCAAACCCTTGGACTTTGATTCCTGAATGAAAGGCACACTTTACTTTCATCGGAAGAGAGGTGGCCAACAGTCCAGTCCTCCTTCTCCATGGCCCAGTTGAGACGCTTCCTACATTGGCCCAGGCTCAGAAATGGCTTGACCAGAGGAACCTGACAGTTGTTGCCCATCTCCCGGATGAGTCTGCATGTGGTGGTTTTTAAAGCTGTGACTCCCGCCTCATTCCACTCTTTCTGGATCGCTCCTAGATTCTTGAATCTTCTCTGTTTGATAATCCGCTGAAGCCCACGGTCATCTCTTTTGCTAGTGCATCTTCTCCTGCCACATTTTGTCCTTCCATTGATATCCTTGGCCACAGCATGGTGAACAGCCAGCCTGCTTAGCTATAAACCTTTGTGGCTTACCAATCCTATGGGGGGTATCAATGTCAGTCTTCTGTACAGTTGTCAAGTCTGCAGTCTACTCCATACAGGTGGGGCCGAGATTTGAACCCCTGTCCTCAGAACTGGGAGGCAGATGTGCTAACCAGTCGGCCACCGTGCCGGCCCACGTTCACCACATCCACCTGAAATTTTGTCGGTAAAGCCTCAAGACATCAATCATGCTTTGTAAAAAATAAAAATTTAATGAAAATAAAAACGAAAATTGTGACGTTTCAGCAGGTGTGGCCAGTGAATTTTGATGCTTCGCCATGACCTGAAAAGCTGTTGGAACTTGACTCCAGATTGCTATATCCATCCATCCATTTTCTGAACCGCTTCTTCTCACTAAGATCTCGGGCGTGCCGGAGCCTATCCCAGCTATCATCGGGCAAGAGGTGGGGTACACCCTGAACTGGTTGCCAGCCAATCGCATGGCACACATAAACAAACAACCATTTGCACTAACATTCACACTTACAGGCAATTTAGAGTCTTCGATCAAGCTACCACGCATGTTTTTGGGATGTGGGAGGAAACCGGAGTGCCCGGAGAAAACCCACGCAGGCACGGGGAGAACATGCAAAATCCACACAGGCAGGGCCGGGGATTGAACCCTGGTCCTCAGAACTGCGAGGCAGACGCTCTAACCAGTCTTCCACCGTCCCTCCATATTGCAATATCTTTTCAAAATTTCACACACTTGACAGTTCACACATAGGGGCATCTATGTACCAACAAAATAATAAGACAAAAAAAATACTGGCACAAGAAAATGACATGTTTCATACTTTGTTGTTCTCCCGCTAGCAAGTTAATGCCTAGATCAGACTACAGGACTTTAGCCCCGATATTGGCCTGATTAGCTATCGCCGGAGATTTCCCAGATCGGGCCCGACCTATTTGTTCGGCAACAACGCAATTTCTTGTAATGTGACATAATCCACGCCCAGCAGTTTGACCTAACAATCCCAAAATTAAAAGTCTAGCATGTTTGATTTTTGGGATAGCTTCAACTTCATCTTCAAACAACTCTCCGAGACCTTGACGTCGACCAATTGGTT
Organism: Phyllopteryx taeniolatus; assembly: GCF_024500385.1. Taxonomy (NCBI): domain Eukaryota; kingdom Metazoa; phylum Chordata; class Actinopteri; order Syngnathiformes; family Syngnathidae; genus Phyllopteryx; species Phyllopteryx taeniolatus. The sequence continues at coordinate 1,646,580 of NC_084508.1, forward strand.
TGCGTATTGTGACCGGTGAATCGCCTTCCGTGCTTGCCGTTGTCAACATTTATTCACGTGCCCAAAGCAATGTTTACAGAGACTTTAGAGCATTATTCAACAGAACGCTAGCACTAGCTTCCTAGGCTACATAACGTTTTCTTGCCTGCTTGCAAGCCGTATCGCATTAAAAGTACATGAACGTCCCGTCCCTCAACCAATCCTTTAATGGATAGCCCAAAACGTCTTTTCCTGAGGACTGTTTTCTGGTGACGCCTACCTGACTGTGTTTGCTTTGACAAGAAGCCCAGTGACCATAAAAGACAGGTTACGGTTTTCTCTGAATACATGTGTAGTGTTGCCACTGTCTTTTTTTTTTTTTTTTTTTTTTAAATAGTTCAATCGTGAAAGACCAAATTTATCTTGTAGTCTGATCCAGGCATTACCTGCTCTAACTAATATTTGCTCAGACTGTTAAGGCCTTCATGATGTTACAACGTTTATGACTTTTTGACTGTTACCGTGGCAATGCGCTGTTCGCCATGCTGTTCTCAAAGAAAATAATGCTTTTTTGAGAGTCTAAACATGCATGCATTTGCTAAAATCATTGAAGTTCATGTTCATTTTTTGGTCCTCATTAATGTACATACAGCACCCCATATTGACAAAAAAAAAAACGGAATTGTTGACATTTTTGCAGATTTATTAAAAAGGAAAAACTGAAATATCACACAGCCACAAGTATACAGACCCTTTTGCTCAGTATTTAGTAGAAGCACCCTTATGAGCTAATACAGCCATGAGTCTTTTCAGGAACGATGCACACCTGGATTTGTGGATCCTCTGCCATTCCTCCTTGCAGATCCTCTCCACTTATGTCAGGTTGGATGGCGAACGTTGGTAGACAGCCATTTTCAGGTCTCTCCAGAGATGCTCAATTGGGTTCAAGTCAGGGGTCTGGCTGGGCCATTCAAGAACAGTTACGGAGTTGTTCTGAAGCCACTCCTCCGTTATTTTTGCTGGGTGCTTAGAGTCATTGTCTTGTTGGAGGTGAACCTTCGACCCAGTCTGAGGTCCCGAGCCCTCTGGAGAATGTTTTCGTCCAGGATAGTCGGTAGTCCTTGCGCGGATGTGAGATGGCACCTTTTCATAAAACGAAAGCACCAAGACGGACCTCCTTGAAAGTGTTCGATCTTTATGTCTTGTGCTATCGTTATTGCCTTCAGTCGAATGGTGACTGTAGAGACGCTTCTCCCGGCTGTTCTTGTGCTTGATTTTGAATTCTCTCACGGCTGCTCTATTCCCATTTACAACCGCGAAACTGGTAGCCTGTAGTGCCTAGTAAACATGTCTCTTCGCCATTTTCAGGGGTCCTTAGCCAAACAAATGTTTTGCAGCATACCGGTAGTACAGTATATCTACCGGAGGCGTGGCGGAGGTAAGCATATGTACTGTACGTATTACATCCCTATGTTGGCAGGAAATGGTCCGACAGTCAATGAAGCGGCGCGCTTACCAAAATCGCACAACAACATTTTTAAAGATTTTTGAACTCAGTGCACACATAAGGCGCGGCGGGTTAAAAGGCGCACCGTCAATTTGTGAGAAAATTAAAAAGGCTTTTAAGTGCGCCTTATAGTGCAGAAAATGCAGTAAATGGTTTTAGCAAATGGCTGCAATATAACGAGTGAAGAAATTAAGGTGCTCTGTAGACTTTACACCGATTTTAATCCGCCAATAGCATTTTATGCTGATCGGCTTTGTCATAATTCGCCGATCCGATCAATGATGTCATTGATCGCTCCGCAAAAGACATTTACTCCGCGTCGCCATCGTGCACAGTATATCTGAATACAAAAGCTAGTTTATTTTCAGCCTTGTCGCATGTCTTTTGGCATAGTCCTATAAATATCTGACTGCCAATAAAGTTATTTTAAAAAAGAAAAAGAAAAAACGTTGCCAGTGTGGAACAGACAACATGTCTGAGACAGCCAACACGTAATGCCCTGATCAGACTACAAGACAAATATGCTCTTTCAAGATTGTTTATTGTCAGAGGACTGCAATAAAATCTTGAATTCCGATACCACCGCATCCTGTTTTTTACGATCACTGGGCTTTATCTTGTCAACTCAAATGTGACCGGATACACTCGTTACCGTGGCGACAACAACAAAAGTGGATCGCGCAGACTATATTGTAAGGACAAAATGGGGAAAAACGTGTGTTGTTGGTCACCGGCGCTCAGGACAGGAGAGGACGTTCGGTAAAGGCTTTTTTGAGGTATGTTCACGTACTTGGAATACTATACGTTTCGCAAGCAGGCAACAAAAATGTTATGTAGCCTAGCAAGAGAGTGGTAGTACGAACGGTTGTACGTAATCATGCCAATGTTCTGTCAAATCCTGCTCTAAAATTTTGGTGTGGGTGAAGTCATTTAATTAAAAATAATTTAATTACAGTAACTTAGCACCCATCATTTCTGTCATGTAAAGTTGGTTGGACCTGACTTATTAGAATACACGATCTGACTAGAGCAGTGATTTTTTTTTTTCCTTTATGGAAAAAATAAATTAAATATGTTGATTACTGCTGATATCGGATCGGACAGATCTTAGTATCAGACAAAATTCAAGGCTGCAATATCGGTATTGGATCGGAAGTGAAAAAGTTGGATCGGGGATCCATTGTTATTTCTGTGACCACTGTGGGTTTTTCTTCCATTAACAGAGAGGTACCAACAAGTTTATCCACGTGTCTAAATACATATACCTGAAAAATCTACTCGTACATTTGTACTGATATTTGTACTACATCCCTTCCCACCAATGCACACCAGTGTTTGCACTCAAACTGTGCCAATATTGTAATCAACATTCCTCGTTATTTATTACCTCGACAGCTGCATAAGGTGCAAAATCTCGAGGTGAGGTACGTTTTTTTTCTTGGTCATCTGTGAACAGCAAGGTACAAAAAAGACAATGCAAATCATCAAGGAATTTAGAATCCTTGTCATAGAAATTTCAACTGTATATTTGGTAAACTCTTCATTACCATTTGGCTGTCTGCGGTTTTGAAGGTAGAACAGCAGTTGTTCAACCTCATTAAGTTTTGAGGGATGAATCAAATGACATTCTTCCATCACTTTCTGAGCCAACGATGATGTGTCTGTGTTGGAATTCAAGCTTTTCAGACGAATGCTGTGGGGTAGAGAAACATATTCCACGGCCTATAGTTCAGTAGAATAAAAACCTGTCATGAAGATAATCATTGCATATTCTTCTTAGCCTTGAGACATTGTATATATTTAAAAGACTTGTGCACAGTCAAAGTAAAACAACATTTCTTACATTTTCTGACACTCTTTGCGACCTCCAACCATGGCATCCCCCTGCTCTCCAAGTATCATTGCCTCGACCTCATACTGGACCACAATGGCTTTCTCTGTTGGGTGGACATCGAGAGTACATCCCTTCACTTTCCTGTGATGGAGAAATGCAAATAGACCACAGTTTATTGTGGGGCTTTCATTCCAGACAGAGACAACAAATAAAAAAACCTTCACATAGTTTTACCCTCCCACATACTTTGAATACATTTTAAACTTATTAAAACACCTTTTTTTAAAACACACTGTAAATGTATTTTAACACACACACACACACAAAGAAATCAACTGCAGGAATAAAATATATAAATATGATAAAATATTTTATATAGCCCCTCCCTGAGCCGTCACCTTATGGTGGAGGGGTTGTGTGTCCCGATGATCCTAGGGGCTACTGTAAGTTGTCTGGGGCTTCATGCCTCTGATAGAGTCACCCATGGCAAACCAGTCCTAGGTGAGGGACCAGACAAAGCAGGGCTCAAATGATCCCCTATTATGAATAACAAATGGACCGCAGTTTCCCTTGCCCGGACACGGGTCACCGGAGCACACCTCTGGAGCCAGGCCTGGAGGTTGGGCTCGAAGGCGAGCGCCTGGTGTGGCCGGGCCTGCATCTATGGAGCCCAGCTGGGCACAGCCCAAAGAGGCAATTGGTCTCCCCCTTCTCATGAGTTCACCACGTGTGGGAGGGGCCAAGGGGGTCAGGTGCATAGTGAGCTGTCTGGCGGTCGAAGGTGGGGACCCTGGCGGTCCGATCCTCAGCTATAGAAGCTGGCTCTAGGGCCTGAGCTGGTGTGAGAGGTTGAGAAGTTCTGACTAGATACAGTATAGTCGGGCTCACCTCCACACACAGCTTGAGCTCCAGTACCAGTCCTCTTGAGACGGGTTGGACTCTTTTTTCAGGATAAGCGGTACAGAAAATGGATAGAGTTGCCCACGGTGAGAGGTGCAGAGAAGGTGTGGGCATACTTACTGCTCCCCCTACTCGGTGCCTGTACGTTGGGGATTACCCCAGTGGACGAGAGAGTAGCCTCCCCCCGCTTTCGGCTGACTGTTCTTTGTGCATCTGCAACAAACAGCACTTCAGAGTAATCCCACCCTTTTTAGAGTCCTTGGAGGAGGTGCTGGAGAGCACTCCTGCTGGGGATTCCCTCATTCTGCTGGGGGACTTCAATGCTCACGTGGGCAATGACAGTGAGACCTGGAGGGGCGTGGTTGGAAGGAACCAGAACCAGAGTGGTGTTCTGCTATTTTACTTCTGTGCTCATTGTGGATTGTCCATAAACACCATGTTCAGAAATAAGGGTTCCCACATCTCCAATTGGCACCAAGACACCCTAGCCCGCAGTGCAATGATCAACTTTATGGTCGTGTCATCGGACTTGCGGCCTTATGTCTTGGACACTCGGATGAAGAGAGGGAAGGAGCTGTCAACCGATCACCACCTGTTGGTGAATTGGCTCCAATAGTAGGGGAAGATGCTGGTCGACCTGGCAGACTCAAATGTATTTGAAGGTATGTTGGGAATGTCTGGCAGACTCCCCTGTCAGAAGGAGCTTCAACTCCCACCTCTGACAGAACTTCACCCACATTCCGGGGTAGACGGGGGACCTTGAGTCTGAGTGGACCATGTTCTGTGCCTCCATTGTTGAGCCGGACGACCGGAGCGGTGGCTGTAAGGTACTCTGTGCCTGTCATGGGGGCAATGCCCAAACCCGTTGGTGGACTCCAGCGGTAAGGGATGCTGTCAAGGTAAAGGAGGAGTCCTATCATGCCTTTTTTGCCTGTGGGACTCGGGAGGCAGCTGATGGGTACCGGACGACCAAGCGGGACGCAGCTTTGTTGGTCGCGGATGCAAAAACTCGGGTGTGGGAGTTCAGCGAGGCCATGGAGAACGACTTCTCGATGGCTTCGAGGAAAATCTGGTCCACCATCCGGCATCACAGGAGGGGGAAGCAGTGCACACCATCAACTCTGTTTATAATGGGGTCGATGCGCTGGTGACCGCAACTCAGGAGTCCGCTGTGAGTCTGTGGGCCGAAATATTTGAAGACCTCCTCAATTCCAGCGACACGCCTTCCCGTGAGGAAGCAGAGTATCGGACTCCCTGATACGGTGTGTTCGGTCTCTGTACGAGCAAGTCAGATTCATTTACAGTGAGAGTTGCACTCCGCCAAGGCTGCCATTTGTCACCAAATCTGTTCATTAGCTTTATGGAGAGAATTTCTAGGCACAGCCAGGGTTTGAGGGTGTCAGGGTTGATGCCATCAGTATCACGTCGCTGCTTTTTGCAGATGATGTGCTTCTGATGGCTTCATCAAGCCATGATCTCCAACTCTCGCTGGAATGGTTCGCGATAGTGTGTGAAGTGACTGGGATGAAAATCAGCACCTCCAAATTTGAGCCCATGGTCCTCAGTCAGAAAATAGTTGAGTGCCCTCTCCGGGTTAGGAACGAGATCCTGCCCCAAGTGGAGGAGCTCAAGTATCTCAGGGTCTTGTTCACAAGTGAGGGAAGAATGGAGCGGGAGATCGACAGGCAGAGCTCTGCAGCGTCTACAGTGATGCGGACTCTGTATCGGTCTGTCGTGGTGAAGATTTACCGGGTGATCTATAGTACTACACTCACCTATGGTCACGAGCTGTGGGTCATGACCGTAAGAAAAAGAGCGCGGATACAAGCAGCCGAAAAGAGTTTCCTCCACAGGGTGTCTGGGCTCTCCCTTAGAGATAGGGTGAGAAGCTCGGTCATCTGGGAGGGGCTCAGAGTAGCGCTACTGCTCCTCTGCATTGAGAGGAGCCAGATGAGGTGGCTCGGCCATCTGATTAGGATGACTTCAAGACGCCTCCCTGGTGAGGTGTTCCAGGCACTTCCCACCGGGAGGAGGCCCCGGGGACGAATCAGGACACGCTGGAGAGACTACGTCCTTCGGCTGGCCTAGGAACACCTTGGGACCCCCCCTGAGAAGCTGGATGAAGGGGCTGGGGAGAGGGAAGTCTGGGCTTCCCTGCTTAAGCTGCTGTCCCCGTGACCTGACCTTAGATATGAAGAAGAAAATGGATGGGTGGGTGGGTGGATACTTTATATATTGTCACGTCTGTGTAAATCCATGCATCTTTAAAAGGCGGGGCCGGGCACAGTAGCGTGTGCAATTCAACGAAAATAAACGGAGAGAGGAACATCATACAAATTTTGAAATCTCAAGTATTTTCATGAGTGACCTATAAAGGTTTAATCTATTAAATTTGGGTACCTTAAGCACTTTTTAATTTCGTCTTCATTTGCGTATTATTGTTATTCAAGCGGTCCGGTTCACGTGATTTGTGTAGAGGCGTTAACATCACAGTGGCTGGAGAAGCAAAGCTTGCAATGCATGACGTTATGTAGTGAAAGATGCCATGTTAGCAGTATAATACATTGGGTACGGAAAGTATTCAGACCCCCTTAAATTTGTCAGTCTTTGTTATATTGCAGGCATTTGCTAAAATCATTGTTCTTTTTTTTCCTCAATGAAGACACAGCACCCCAGAATTGACAGGAAAAAAAAAAACCAGAATTGTTGAATTTCTTGCAGATTTATTAAAAAAGAAAAACTGAAATATCACACAGCCTTAAGTATTCAGACCCTTTGCTGTGACACTCATATTTAACTCGGGTGCTTGGGCTTCCAGTTCATAAAACCCACCCATTTATTCTGATCATCCTTGAGATGGTTCTACACCTTCATTGGAGTCCAGGTGTGTTTGATTAGACTGATTGGACTTGATTCGGAAAACCACACCCCTGTCTATATAAGACCTTACAGCTCACAGTGCATTTAGGAGCAAATGAGAATCATGAAGTCAAAGGAACCGCCTGAAGAGCTCAGAGACAGAATTGTGGCAAGGCACAGATCTGGCCAAGGTTACAAAAAATTAAATAAACTTAAGGTTAAACTTAAAATAAACTTAAGGTTCCTACGACCACAGTGGCCTCCATAATCCTTAAATGGAAGACGTTTGGGGCGACCAGAACCCTTCCTAGAGCTGGCCATCTGGCCAAACTGAGCCATCGGGGGAGAAGAGCCTTGGTGAGAGAGGGAAAGAACAACCCAAAAATCACTGTGGCTGAGCTCCAGAGATGCAGTCGGGAGATGGGAGAAGGTTCTAGAAAGTCAGCCATCACTGCAGCCCTCCACCAGTCAAGGCTTTATGGCAGAGTGGCCCGACGGAAGCTTCTCCTCAGTGCAAGACACATGAGAGAAAAAAAAAAAAAAAAAAAAAAAAAAAAAAACACCTGAAGGACTCCAAGATGGTGAGAAATAAGATTATCTGGTCTGATGAGACCAAGATAGAACCTTTTGGCCTTAATTCTCACCCTACTCATCACCTGTCCAATACAGTCCCAACAGTGAAGCATGGTGGTGACTGCATCATGCTGCGGGGGTGTTTTTCTGGAGGGACAGGACGACTGGTTGCAATCGAAGGAAAGATTAATGCGGCCAAATATAGGGATATCCTGGACGAAAATCTTCTCCAGAGTGCTCAGGATCTCAGACTGGGCCGAAGGTTCACCTTCCAACAAGACAATGACCCTAAGCATACAGCTAAAACAACGAAGGAGTGGCTTCAGAACAACTCCGTGACTTGAATGGCCCAGCCTGAGCCCTGACTTAAACCCAATTGAGCATCTCTGGAGAGACCTGAAAATGGATGTTTACCAACATTCTCCATCCAACCTGACAGAACTGGAGAGGATCTGCAAGGAGGAATGGCAGAGGATTCCCAAATCCAGGTGTGAAAAACTTCATGGCTGTATTAGCTCAAAAGGGTGCTTCTACTAAATACTTTTGGCTGTGTGATATTTCAGTTTTTCTTTTTTTAATAAATCTGCCAAAATTTCAACAATTCCATTCTTTTCTATCAATATAGGGTACTGTGTGTACATTAATGAGGAAAAATATCAACTTAAATGATTTTAGCAAATGGCTGCAATATAACAAAGGGTGCACAAATTTAAGGGGGTCTGAATACTTTCCATACCCACTGTAAATAATGAAATTAAATATTCACATGAAATTAAATTATGCTGTCACATGATGCCACCTTAACACGTCAGTCTGCCGCCTCAAGTATGCATGTGTAGAACTGGCCCTGTGAGAAATAATGAAGTTACAGTGCACCTCCAATATTTACGGGGAACAGGGACAAACCGTGAATAGTGAAAATCCATGGATAATTTACAGCCATTATAATTGCATTGATTTTTTTTTTTTTTTTTTTTTTTTTTAAACCCCAAACCTTGAATAAAAGGGGATAAACCACCAATCAGCGTTTTCATGGTTGATTCATTCAAAGAGAAAAAAAGACAAAGGAACAAAAACAATTGAAAAATAAAAATCTGAGTAAAGGTGAATCTGCGGGTGCAGAACCAGGAGTATGCGGGAGTCCACTGTATACTGCTTTACTCTAAATTGAAGGTTGTAGTTTTTTTAAAACCAGATTTTCTCAAGGTGTTATCACACAAAAACATTCCCAAAAATGATTTTTTTCCCCCCCAGACAAAAAAAAAAAAAAAAAACTACATTTCTCCAGAACTGATAATGTAAATTGTTGGTGTGTTGTCGTCATTCCAAGTAGACTCAGCATTTTGACAGACTGTAGTTTTGGGAAAATCTTGCGACTTGAATGTACCGTTGTTATATCAGGTGCAGGTCATGCGCGTGGATGATTCCGTGCAAGAGTTTAAAGAACCTCAATTGTAATTGTATTACATTTCCAGAGTAATCCTGCATCTTTTTATCCAATTAAGGATTTTTGGATTTGAGCCGAATACTGAAATATGAAAAATCTAAATGTTTTGTTTTTGTGCCGGATCTAAAAACTAATAACAGTCCATTTTTCTTTTTTTGGATTGACAATTGAAAAGCGCTCAGCTAGAAACGAAGGACCGGGTTTTTTAGTGAATGAACAATTTAAACTGACTTTCAAGCAGCTGGGGATCCCAAAACAGACTGATTGTGCTTCATTTTAATTGGTTTTAAAGGATTTGTACGATGCTGAGGAAAAGTGCCGATGGTTGTACTGTGAGCTTGTCTGTCTGAATGTTTTTAGCTTGTCGTGCGAAATCAAATGTTTGCGTTTGTTGCCTGACCTGGTGGGGACACTATCGTCAAAGAGAGGTTTATTATCAATGAGGTTTTCTCGGATTTCTAAATGACACACGACGGGCGTCTCCCATTCCACCGAAAAGCAAGCAGGGTCACCACTGAGACTGCTAACGTGACCGGTGATTGCGGAGCGGGATGAGGCTGGCAGAATCAATGACATCGAGCTTTTCGGGGGGATGTTGCCCTGCAATTTCCAACGGCCAAGCCTTTCGGGTGAAGGCGAGCTCCTGCTTCGCTTGTGGTAAGGAAGGGAGATGTTAGCTCACCATGCTAACAGCTTTCAAGCTAGCACGAAAAGCCGTTACCTTTTAAGATAGCGCGGATCCCCGGTTTGCAAAGTGTCCATCTTTTGATAGGAAAGGAAGGGCCACGGGCCTTCTCGGCTGCGCAGACGTGACGACGTCGACTCGGTCGACGAACCTCCCAAGGTGCGTCTGCGGGAGCTCTGATCACGTGACCGGCACGTTCTTCCTTTGACTTGAACCGTAGATATAGGAATGGACTATATCTATAAAGTGGCAGTAATTACATATATTGTTGCGCTCTGATGGAAAATGACAAGTTTTCATGGAATTAATTTTAAAAAAAACACACAGCTTGCTTAAGTTTCCAAACACCGGCTTTGTTCAAGTTAGTGTACGTTGATGATTGCATTCAGGGGGCGGGGTCAGCGAACGCTAAGTGGGCCGCGGCCTCGAGGGGGCGCCAAACATTGGGTGGCAAAAAAAACCCATGAGAAATTCCATCCATCCATCCATTTTCTGAGCCGCTTCTCCTCACTAGGGTCGCGGGAGCGCTGGAGCATAACCCAGCTATCTTATTCAAAAGAAATTATAATCAAATTAATATAAACAAGGAAAAGAAGAGGAGCATGGTGAACAATGTACTGTACTTTTAAATCAATTCACCTCGAGGCTCTCTCTTTTTCTCTCCTCTTTCCCCCACAATGTGCAGAGCGATGCATTCACAGCCCCTCGGAAATAATAGTCCTAAACGCAACAGAACACTCCCCCCAACCCCCCTCCATCAACACACAACCATAAACACACATTCCTGTTGAAATATTTTTTTATTCATAATTAACATACTAATGAACATACTTTGAATTTATTGTAAGGTTCTTCATCCTCCTGTACATATTTCAGTGGACTCATTTAGTCTAATGTGTGTGTCAAACCTATGTTTAGCTATCGCATTTGGCTGCAGAAATGATTTTGCAGCATCCTGGATGAGGGTCTTCAGAGTACGTAGCCTGCTGTACTCACCTTTTCCCTGTCACAACTTATCCTGTAAAAGAAATAATGACAAATGACGATATGACGTGTGGTCTACTGTATATGACTAGGGACAACACCAGACATCATTACTGCTATACAGACCCTTTCCAAAAAAAATTTAATATCATGGAAATGTTTATTTATTTCCATAATTCCATTCAAAATGTTAAACTTTCATAGGTTATACATCCAGGGCCCACAATCTAAACAATTTCAAGAACTGTATTTATTTGTTTATTTTTACATAATTTGGGCTTCTAGCTCATCAAACCCACGAAACCAGGAAGTCAAAACATTAGAATGCTGTGAAGAAATCACCATTTACTTCTCAGTTTTTGTAGAAAAAAAGAAATAAATTAGGTTGACATTAAATCAATCAAAATATGGTACTTTCATAACAATATGTCAATCTTCAATACTTGGTTGGGAATCCCTTTGCTTTAATCACTGCCTCGATGCGCCGTGGCATTGAGGCAATCAGCCTGTGGCATTGCCTAAGAGTTATGGAAACCCAGATTTCCTTCATGCTTGCTGTCAGTTCACCGTTGTTTTTGGGTCTGGTGCCCCAGGTTTTCCTCTTGATAATACCCCATAGATTCTCAATGGGGTTTAGATCCGGCAAGTTGGCTGGCCAGTCAAGCACGGTGATGGCATGGGCATCAAACCAGGTTTTGGTGCTTCTGGTGGTATGGGCAGGGGCCAGGTCCTGCTGGAAGACGAAATCTGCATCTCCATACAGATCCTCCGCAGAAGGAATCACGAAGCCCTCTAAAACATTCTGGTCGACTGTTGGGGTGACCTTGGATTTAAGAACTGCACTGGACATTGCACCCCAAATCATGACTGACTGTGAATATTTCACACTGGACCTCAAGAAGCTTGGGTTCTGTTCTTTAACCGTCTTCCTCCAAACCCTTGGACTTTGATTCCCGAATGAAAGGCACACTTTCATCAGAAAAAGAAGACCTTGGACCACTGGCCAGTCCAATCCTTCTTCTCCTTGGCCCAGTTGAGACGCTTCCTACGATGGCTCAGGCTCAGAAGTGGCTTGACCTGAAGAACCCGACAGTTGTAGCCCATCTCCCGGATGCGTCTGAATGTGCTCTTTTTTGAAGCTGTGCCTCCCGCCTAATTCCACACTGTCTGGATCTCTGCTAGATTCTTGAATCTTCTCTGTTTGATAATCCGATGAAGCCCACGGTCATCTCTTTTGCTGGTGCATCTGCCCTTGCTACATTTTGTCCTTCCACTAGACTTTCCATTGATATGCTTGGACACAGCACTATGTGAACAGCCTGCCTGCTTAGCTATGAACTTTTGTGGCTTACCCATCCTATGGAGGGTATCAATGACAGTCTTCTGTCCAGTTGTCAAGTCTGCAGTCTTCCCCATATTAAACCCAACTGAGACAATTGAACCAAACTGAAGCAATTTAATGACACCTGGGGAAACCTGTGCTGGTGCTTTGAGTTTAGTAGATCATGAGTGTGTGACCCTCAGTTTAAAACATTTATGGCATGCAAAATTTGAGTTCTAGGACTGGCCTGCCAGCAGTCCAGACCTGTCTCCCATTGAAAATTAGTGGTGCCAAAATACACAAGTGCAGCTATTGCCCTCAAAATAATGGCATTTCGTTTCCCCATTCTTGCCACCCATTCAGTCCACACTAGTAGCCAGCTGCAGCTTTCACCCTACAAACTCAAAAACATGAGAAAAACCTTTTTTGCTTAAATGGTCTTTTTAAAAATTAGGAATTAAAACAAAAACAGAACTTTTATCCTTAACGTGCAAACCAAAACACGCAACACAGTATGACAGCAACATTGGTTACAGGACATTGATAACTTTGTAGCCTAGCAAAGCTGCTATCAGCTCTGACTGACTATATTTATCTTATCTAGTTTTATATTACAAAAGAAAATAAATTCCATATTTTGACAGTGCAATCGTACAGTGTTTTAACTAAAGCATTCTGATACAAATAAAAATTTTCCGAACAAAGAACCTTTCCTAACCTTTGCTCCCATTTACGGAGTGACGATGAATGCACCTCGCGCGTGGAAACATGAATGCCAGCCTCACTAAATCAGTTGCCAAATATGACGTTTATCCCCCGACAAAGGAAGGTTTATTTATAGTTTGTTCAGCTGGGTTTTGTCCTGGAAATCCCTAACAAAACCTGGCACTCTTGAATGAAAATGCAATTTAATTCGAAAACCGCTCACAGATGCCAGAATGAGTGCATTCTCAATAACGTTTATCAGGCAGAACTGAACTATGTTCAGTTCACGTTCGCCCAAAATATGAACTAGTTCATGAACCGTCACAGCTTTTTTGAAACGTGTTGAAGGCATCAAATTCAAAATAATTGAAAATTTGCGCACACAAAAAACAACAACAACAAAACAACTATGAGGTCTATCAGTTTGAACATTAAATATCTTGTCTTTGTGTGAATTCAATTGAATATATAATAGGTTAAAATGGATTTGCAAAAAATTGGATTCTGTTTTTATTTACATTTTACACATCCCAACTTCATTGGAATTGGGGTTTATAGTTTAATATAAAAGTCTCATATAGCTTAATAATGCTATTGTCATGACAAAGTCAGCTATGTAGCTTTTTTAAACTGGTAATAATACATTTCTTACCGTTGATTTGTTAATAGATTGATATGTTAGATGATTGTGTGCATACTTTCTCAGAAATATAACATTAGCAAGGCGAGATATTCAAAAACATGGGGTCGGGGGCCCCCTCCTTGAGCCGTTACCTTATCGTGGTGGAGGGGTTTGTGTGTCCCAATGATCCTAGGAGCTAAGTTGTCTGGGGCTTTATGCAAACAGGTCCTAGGTGACAAACAGACAAACCACGGCTCCAAAAACCCCTATGACGAGTACAATTAATGGATTCAGGTTTCCCTTGCCCGGACCCCCCCTCTGGAGCCAGGCCTGGAGGTGGGGCTTGAAGGCGAGCGCCTGGTGGCCGGGCCTGCGCCCATGGGGCCCGGCCGGGTACAGCCTGAAAGGGTAACGTGGGTCCCCCTTCCCATTGGCTCACCACCTGTGAGAGGGGCCATAGGGGTCGGGTGCAGTGCGAGCTGGGCGGTGGCCGAAGGCGGGGACCTTGGCGATCCGATCCCCGGCTTCAGAAGCTGGCTCTAGGGACGTGGAATGTCACCTCTCTGGCAGGGAAGGAGCCCGATCTGGTGTGTGAGGTCGAGAAGTTCCGAAGAGATATAGTCGGACTCGCCTCCACGCACAGCTTGGGCTCTGGTACCAGTCCTCTCGAGAGGGGTTGGACTCTCTTCAACTCTGGAGTTGCCCACGGTGAGAGGCGCCGAGCAGGTGTGGGTATACTTATTGCTCCCCGGCTCGGCGCCTGTACGTTGGGGTTCACCCCGGTGGACGAGAGGGTAGCCTCCCTCCGCCTTTGGGTGGGGGGACGGGTCCTGACTGTTGTTTGTGCCTATGCACCAAAGAGCAGTTCAGAATACCCACCCTTTTTGGAGTCCTTGGAGGGGGTGCTGGAGAGCACTCCCGCTGGGGACTCCATCGTTCTGCTGGGGGACTTCAATGCCCACGTGGGCAATGACAGTGAGACCTGGAAGGGCGTGATTGGGAGGAACGCCCCCCCCCGATCAGAACCCGAGCGCTGTTCTGTTATTGGACTTCTGTGCTCATCACGGATTGTCCATAACGAACAGCATGTTCAAGCATAAGGGTGTCCACACGTACACTTGGCACCAGGACACCCTAGGTTGCAGTTCGATGATCGACTTTCTGGTCGTGTCATCGGACTTGCGGCAGCATGTCTTGGACACTCGGGTAAAGAGAGGGGCGGAGCTGTCAACTGATCACCACCTGGTGGTGAGTTGGCTCCGATGGTAGGGGAAGATGCCGGTCCGACGTGGCAGGCCCAAACGTATTGTGAGGGTCTGCTCGAAATGTCTGGCGGAATCCCCTGTCAGAATGAGTTTTAACTCCTACCTCCGACAGAACTTTGCTCATGTTCCGAGGGAAGCGGGGTACATCCAGTCCGAGTGGAGCATTTTCCGCGCCTCCATTGCTGAGGCGGCCAACCGGAGATGTGGCCGTAAGGTGGTTGGTGCCTGTCGTGGCAGCAATCTGCGAACCCGTTGGTGGACACCAACAGTGAGGGATTCCGTCAAGCTGAAGAAGGAGTCCTATCGGGCCTTTTTGGCCTGTGGGACTCCTGAGGCAGCTGAAGGGTACCTGCTGGCCAAGCGGAATGTAGCTTTGGTGGTCACTGAAGCAAAAACTCGGGCATGGGAGGAGTTCGGTGAGGCCATGGAGAAAGACTTCCGGACGGCTTCGAGGAAATTCTGGTCCACCATCCGGCGTCTCAGGAGGGGGAAGCAGTGCACCACCAACACTGTGTATAGTGGGGAAGGGGCTCTGCTGACCTCGACACGGGACGTTGTGAGCCAGTGGGGAGAATACTTCGAAGACCTCCTCAATTCCACAGACACGCCTTCTCATGAGGGAGCAGAGTCTGGGTTTTCCGAGGCGGGCTCTCCTATCTCTGGGGTTGAGGTCACCAAGGTGGTTAAAAAGCTCCTCGGTGGCAAGGCCCCGGGGGTGGATGAGATTCACCCGGAGTTCCTCAAGGCTCTGGATGTTGTAGGACTGTCCTGGTTGACACGCCTCTGCAACATCGCGTGGACATCGGGGACAGTGCCTCTGGATTGGCAGACTGGGGTGGTGGTCCCCCTTTTTAAGAAAGGGGACATGAGGGTGTGTTCCAACTACAGGGGGATCACACTCCTCAGCCTCCCTGGTAAGGTCTATTCAGGGGTAATGGAGAGGAGGGTCCGTCGGGAAGTCGAATCTCAGATTCAGGAGGAGCAGTGTGGTTTTCGTCCTGGCCGTGGAACAGTGGACCCGCTCTACACCCTTGGGAGGGTCCTCGAGGGTGCATGGGAGTTCGCCCAACCAGTCTACATGTGTTTTGTGGACTTGGAGAAGGCGTTCGACCGTGTCCCTCGGGGTGTCTTGTGGGGGGTGCTTCGGGAGTATGGAGTACCGAACCCCCTGATACGGGCTGTACGGTCCCTGTACGACCGGAGTCAGAGTTTGGTCCGCATATCCGGCAGTAAGTCGGACTCGTTTCCGGTGAGGGTTGGACTCCGCCAAGGCTGCCCTTTGTCACCGATTCTGTTCATAACTTTTATGGACAGAATTTCTAGGCGCAGCCGAGGGGTAGAGGGGGTCCGGTTTGGTAGCCTCAGTATTGCATCTCTGCTTTTTGCAGATGATGTGGTTCTGTTGGCTTCTTCAAGCCGTGACCTCCAACTCTCACTGGAGCAGTTCGGAGCTGAGTGTGAAGCGGCTGGGATGAGAATCAGCACCTCCAAATCTGAGACCATGGTCCTCAGTCGGAAAAGGGTGGCGTGCCCTCTTCAGGTCGGGGATGAGATCCTGCCCCAAGTGGAGGAGTTCAAGTATCTTGGGGTCTTGTTCACGAGTGAGGGAAGAATGGAACGGGAGATCGACAGGCGGATCGGTGCAGCATCTGCAGTGATGCGGACTTTGTATCGATCCGTTGTGGTGAAGAAGGAGCTAAGCCGAAAGGCGAAGCTCTCGATTTACCGGTTGATCTACGTTCCTACCCTCACCTATGGTCACGAGCTGTGGGTCGTGACCGAAAGTACAAGATCCAGGATACAAGCGGCCGAAATGAGTTTCCTCCACAGGGTGTCCGGGCTCTCCCTTAGAGAACGGGGGAGAAGCTCGGTCATCCGAGAGGATCTCAGAGTAGATCCGCTGCTCCTTCACATCGAGACGAGCCAGATGAGGTGGCTGGGGCATCTAATTCGGATGCCTCCCGGACACCTCCCTGGTGAAGTGTTCCGGGCACGTCCCACCGGGAGGAGACCACGGGGACGACACAGCACACGCCGGAGAGACTACATCCTTCGGCTGGCCTGGGAACGCCTTGGGATCCCCCTGGAAGAGCTGGATTAAGTGGCTGGAGAGAGGGAAGTCTGGGCGTCCCTGCTAAAGCTGCTGCCCCCGCGACCCGACCTCGGATAAGTGGTAGAAAATGGATGGTTGGATGGATGGATGGGGTCGGCTTACGCATATGGGTGTGGGGGGGTCTTCCCCACAAAGTCATACTTTTACAGTTTTACATATCACAAAAAAAGTATTTGGTATTTTCTATTCAAACTAATTGATCACCCTCCCCAAGACTCTCATGTTAGTATTTAAAAGTTTGGGTATGCATATAGCCTTTAAACAAAAACAAAAAAATCACAGAGGCTTATTTTGTAGGGTCAAAATATTAAATAAACCTCAAAATCCGATTTTCGCTGACCAGTAAAATGATTTCATTTCTAAACAAGGTTTAATGAGGTTGCAAGGACATAAGGAAAGAGCCGATATTAAAATTGGCTCTTTCTCGTGGTCAGGAAGGGAATTATGGACAGCGGGCGTCTTACCCCACTTACCAAATATGAGCGTTCATCCAAAGAATTCCATACCAGATTGGTCATGGCCCGGGTAAACAACGTCCGCCACCAGCGCCGTCAAACTGCAGGGCGCTGCTGGAAATTCAGCTACTGTGGGTCAAAGAAGAAGAGGTGGAAAGCGGGTTCTTCAGCAGAAAGAGAAGAGGAAAGCACAGAGCCGAGAACTGAATGTGGGCACTTTGAATGTTGGGACTATGACAGGAAAGTCTCGGGAGTTGGTTGACATGATGATTAGGAGAAAGGTTGATATATTGTGTGTCCAGGAGACAAGGTGGAAAGGCAGTAAGGCTAGAAGTTTAGGGGCAGGGTTTAAATTATTTTACCATGGTGTCGATGGGAAGAGAAATGGAGTCAGGGTTATTTTAAAAGAAGAGTTGGCTAAGAATGTCTTGGAGGTGAAAAGTATATCAGATCAAGTGTTGAGGCTGAAACTTGAAATTGAGGGTGTTATGTATAATGTGATTAGTGGCTATGCCCCACTGGTAGGATGTGACCTCGAGGTGAAAGAGAAATTCTGGAAGGAGCTAGACGAAGTAGTTCTGAGCATCCCAGACAGAGAGAGAGAGTCGTAATTGGTGCAGATTGTAATGGACATGTTGGTGAAGGAAATAGGGGTGATGAAGTAATGGGTAAGTATTGCATCCAGGAAAGGAACTTGGAGGGACAGATGGTGGTAGACTTTGCAACAAGGATGCAAATGGCTGTAGTGAACACTTTTTTCCAGAAGAGGCACGAACATAGGGTGACCTACAAGAGCGGTGGTAGAAGCACGCAGGTGGATTACATCTTGTGCAGACGATGTAATCTGAAGGAGGTTACCGACTGCAAGGTTGTGGTAGGGGAGAGTGTGACTAGACAGCATAGGATGGTGGTGTATAAGATGACTCTGGTGGTGGGGAGGAAGATTAGTAAGACAAAGACAGAGCAGAGAACCATGTGGTGGATGCTGAGACAGCACGAGTGTTGTGCAGCTTTTCGGGAAGAGGTGAGACAGGCTCTCGCTGGACGGGAGGAGCTTCCAGAAGACTGGACCACTGCAGCCAAGGTGATCAGAGAGGCAGGCAGGAGAGTGCTTGGTGTATCTTCTGGCAAGAAAGGAGAGAAGGAGACTTGGTGGTGGAACCTCACAGTACAGGAAATCATACAAGGAAAAAGGTTAGCTAAGAAGAAGTGGGACACTGAGAGGACCGAGGAGAGGCGAAAGGAATACATTGAGATGCGACATAGGGCAATGGTAGAGGTGGCAAAGGCCAAACAAGAGGCATATGCTGACATGTATGGCAGGTTGGACACTAAAGAAGGAGAAAATGATCTATACAGGCTGGCCAGACAGAGGGATAGAGATGGGAAGGATGTGCAGCAGGTTAGGGTGATTAAGGATAGAGATGGAAATATATTGTGGTGCCAGCAGTGTGCTAGCTAGATGGAAAAAATACTTCGAGGAGATGATGAATGAGGAAAATGAAAGAGAAGGGAGAGTAGAAGAGGCAAGTGTGGTGTATCAGGAAGTGGCAACGATTAGTAAGGGGGAAGTTAGAAAGGCATTAAAGAGGATGAAAAATGGAAAGGCAGTTGGTCCTGATGGCATTCATGTGGAGGCATGGAAGCATCTAGTAGAGGTGGCTGTGGAGTTTTTGACCAGCTTGTTCAATAGAATTCTAGCGTGTGAGAAGATGCCTGAGGAATGGAGGAAAAGTGCGCTGGTGCCCATTTTAAAGAACAAGGGTGATGTGCAGAGCTGTGGGAACTATAGAGGAATAAAGTTGATGAGCCACACAATGAAGTTATGGGAAAGAGTAGTGGAGGCTAGACTCAGGACAGAAGTGAGTATTTTGTGAGCAACATGGACCCGTGGACCATGATGTTTACAGATGACATTGTAATCTGCAGTGAAAGCAGGGAGCAGGTGGAGGAACAGTTAGACATGCACTGGAAAGCAGAGGAATGAAGATTAGCCGAAGTAAGACAGAATATATGTGCATGAATGAGAGGGGTGGAGGGGGAAGAGAGAGGCTTCAGGGAGAAGAGTTAGGAAGGAATGAGGACTTTAAATACTCGGGGTCAACCGTCCAGAGCAATGGTGAGTGTGGTCAGGAAGTGAAGAAACGGGTCCAAGCAGGTTGGAACGGGTGGAGGAAGGTGTCAGGTGTGTTATATGACAGAAGAGTCTCTGCTAGGATGAAGGACAAAGTTTATAAGACAGTAGTGAAGCCAACCATGATGTATGGATTAGAGACAGTGGCACTGAAGAGACGACAGGAAGCAGAGTTGGAGGTGGCGGAAATGAAGATGTTGAGGTTCGCTCTCGAAGTGACCAGGTTGGATAAAATTAGAAATGAACTCATCAGATGGACAGCCAAGGTTCGATGTTTTGGAGACAAAGTTAGAGGGAGCAGACTTCGATGGTTTGGACACGTCCAGAGGAGAACTAGTGAGTATATTGGGAGAAGGATGATGAGGATGGAGCTGCCAGGCAAGAGAGCTAGAGGAAGACCAAAGAGAAGGTTGATGGATGTCGTGAAGGAAGACATGAGGCCAGTTGGTGTTCGAGAGGAGGATGCAGGAGATAGGCTTACAGGGAAAAGGATGACGCGCTGTGGCGACCCCGAAAGGAACAAGCCGAAAGGAAAAGAAGAAGTCTACAGAAATTTATCATGAATTAAAGAGGATCTGAAACAGTTCAAACAAAGGTTTACTGTGATAGCTATTTCAGAGGCTTGTTTGAAAAATGATAAGGAACTGCACGGTGGAGGGGATGAGAGGGCTTTGAAATAAAAGATCAGGCGATGTTCCCCTTTTGCAAAGACTGCTGTTGAATGCAGTATGATTGATGCTATGACAATGGTTGTAGACAATTTGATGGAATGTGTAACCATCAACCCCTCCTTGAGCCGTCACCTTGTCGTGGTGGAGGGGTTTGTGTGTCCCAGTGATCCTAGGAGCTAAGTTGTCTGGGGCTTTATGCCCCTGGCAGGGTCACCCATGACAAACAGGTCCTAGGTGAGGGACCAGACAAAGCACGGCTCAAAGACCCCTAATGATGACGACAAACAATGGACTTCGTTTTCCCTTGCCCGGACGCGGGCCACCGGGGCCCCCCGCTGGAGCCAGGCCTGGTGGTGGGGCTCGAAGGCGAGCGCCTGGTGGCCGGGCCTGCACCCATGGGGTCCGGCCGGGCACAGCCCGAAAGGGTAACGTGGGTCCCCCTTCCCATGGGCTCACCACCTGTGGGAGGGGCCATAGGGGTCGGGTGCAGTGTGAGCTGGGCGGTGGCCGAAGGCGGGGACCTTGGCGATCCGATCCCCGGCTACAGAAGCTGGCTCTAGGGACGTGGAATGTCACCTCTCTGGCAGGGAAGGAGCCCGAGCTGGTGTGTGAGGTCGAGAAGTTCCGACTCGATATAGTCGGACTCGCCTCCACACACACCTGGGGCTCTGGTACCAGTCCTCTCGAGAGGGGTTGGACTCTCTTCCACTCTGGAGTTGCCCATGGTGAGAGGCGCCGAGCAGGTGTGGGTATACTTATTGCCCCCCGGCTCGGCGCCTGTACGTTGGGGTTCACCCCGGTGGACGAGAGGGTAGCCTCCCTCCGCCTTCGGGTGGGGGGACGGGTCCTGACTGTTGTTTGTGCCTATGCACCAAACAGCAGTTCAGAGTACCCACCCTTTTTGGAGTCCTTGGAGGGGGTGCTGGAGAGCGCTCCCGCTGGGGACTCCATTGTTCTGTTGGGGGACTTCAATGCTCACGTGGGCAATGACAGTGAGACCTGGAAGGGCGCGATTGGGAGGAACGGCCCCCCCCGATCAGAACCCAAGCGGTGTTCTGTTATTGGACTTCTGTGCTCGTCACGGATTGTCCATAATGAACACCATGTTCAAGCATAAGGGTGTCCACACGTGCACTTGGCACCAGGACACCCTAGGTCGCAGTTCGATGATCGACTTTGTGGTCGTGTCATCGGACTTGCGGCCGCATGTCTTGGACACTCGGGTGAAGAGAGGGGCGGAGCTGTCAACTGATCACCACCTGGTGGTGAGTTGGCTCCGATGGTGGGGGAAGATGCCGGTCCGTCGTGGCAGGCCCAAACGTATTGTGAGGGTCTGCTGGGAACGTCTGGCAGAATCCCAGGTCAGAAGGAGTTTCAACTCCCACCTCCGACAGAACTTTGCTCATGTTCCGGGGGAGGCGGGGGACATCGAGTCCGAGTGGACCATGTTCCGCGCCTCCATTGCTGAGGCGGCCGACCGGAGCTGTGGCCGTAAGGTGGTCGGTGCCTGTCGTGGCGGCAATCCCCGAACCCGTTGGTGGACACCAACGGTGAGGGATGCCGTCAAGCTGAAGAAGGAGTCCTATCGGGCCTTTTTGGCCTGTGGGACTCCTGAGGCAGCTGATGGGTACCGGCTGGCCAAGCGGAATGCAGCTCTGGTGGTCGCTGAAGCAAAAACCCGGGCATGGGAGGAGTTCGGTGAGGCCATGGAGAAAGACTTCCGGACGGCTTCGAGGAAATTCTGGTCCACCATTCGACGTCTCAGGAGAGGAAAGCAGTGCACCACCAACACTGTGTATAGTGGGGATGGGGCGCTGCTGACCTCGACTCGGGACGTTGTGAGTCGGTGGGGAGAATACTTCGAAGACCTCCTCAATTCCACCGACACGCATTCCCATGGGGAAGCAGAGTGTGGGTTCTCTGAGGCGGGCTCTCCTATCTCTGGGTTTGAGGTCACCGAGGTAGTTAAAAAGCTCCGGGCCCCAGGGGTGGATGAGATTCGCCCGGAGTTCCTAAAGGCTCTGGATGTTGTGGGGCTGTCCTGGTTGACACGCCTCTGCAACATCGCGTGGACATCGGGGACAGTGCCTCTGGATTGGCAGACTGGGGTGATGGTCCCCCTTTTTAAGAAGGGGGACCGGAGGGTGTGTTCCAACTACAGGGGGATCACACTCCTCAGCCTCCCTGGTAAGGTCTATTCAGGGGTGCTGGAGAGGAGGGTCCGTCGGGAAGTCAAATCTCAGGTTCAGGAGGAGCAGTGTGGTTTTCGTCCTGGCCGTGGAACAGTGGACCAGCTCTACACCCTCGGCAGGGTCCTCGAGGGTGCATGGGAGTTCGCCCAACCAATCTACATGTGTTCTGTGGACTTGGAGAAGGCGTTCGACCGTGTCCCTCGGGGAGTCCTGTGGAGAGTGCTTCGGGAGTATGGGGTACCGAACCCCCTGATACGGGCTGTTCGGTCCCTGTACGACCGGAGTCAGAGTTTGGTCCGCATATCCGGCAGCAAGTCGGACTCGTTCCCGGTGAGGGTTGGACTCCGCCAAGGCTGCCCTTTGTCGCCGATTCTGTTCATAACTTTTATGGACAGAATTTCTAGGCGCAGCCGAGGCGTAGAGGGGGTCCGGTTTGGTGGCCTCAGTATTGCATCTCTGCTTTTTGCTGATGATGTGGTTCTGTTGGCTTCATCAAGCCGTGACCTCCAACTCTCATTGGAGCAGTTCGCAGCCGAGTGTGAAGCGGCTGGGATGAGAATCAGCACCTCCAAATCTGAGACCATGGTCCTCAGTCGGGAAAGGGTGGCATGCCATCTCCAGGTCGGGGATGAGATCCTGCCCCAAGTGGAGGAATTCAAGTATCTTGGGGTCTTGTTCACGAGTGAGGGAAGAATGGAACGGGAGATCGACAGGCGGATCGGTGCAGCGTCTGCAGTGATGCGGACTTTGTATCGGTCCGTTGTGGTAAAGAAAGAGCTAAGCCGAAAGGCGAAGCTCTCAATTTACCGGTCGATCTTCGTTCCTACCCTCACCTATGGTCATAAGCTGTGGGTCGTGACCGAAAGAACAAGATCCCGGATACAAGCGGCCGAAATGAGTTTCCTCCGCAGGGTGTCCGGGCTCTCCCTTAGAGATAGGGTGAGAAGCTCGGTCATCCGGGAGGATCTCAGAGTAGAGCCGCTACTCCTCCGCATTGAGAGGAGCCAGATGAGGTGGCTGGGGCATCTGATTCGGATGCCTCCCGGACGCCTCCCTGGTGAGGTGTTCCGGGCATGTCCCACCGGGAGGAGACCCCGGGGACGACCCAGGACGCCCTGGAGAGACTACATCCTTCGGCTGGCCTGGGAACTCCTCGGGATCCCCCCGGAAGAGCTGGATGAAGTGGCTGGGGAGAGGGTAGTCTGGGCGTCCCTGCTGAAGCTACTGCCCCCGCGACCCGACACGGATAAGCGGTAGAGAATGGATGGATGGATGGGTGTAACCATCAAAATCATCCATCCTTCCATTTTCTATACCGCTAATCCTCACTGCCGTCGCAGGCATGCTGGAGCCTATCCCAGCCATCTTCGGGCGAGAGGTGGGGTACACCCTGAACTGGTCGCCAGCCAATCACAGGTCACATATAAACAAAGAACCATTCACACAGACACCTACGGGCAATTTAGTCGTCAATCAGCCTACCACGCATGTTTTTGGGAGGTCAGAGGAAACCGGAGTACCCGGAGAAAACCCACGCAGGGACGGGGAGAACATCCAAATTCCACACAAGCGGGGCCGGGATTTGAACCCCGGTCCTCAGAACTGTGAGGTAGATGTGCTAACCAGTTGTTCACTGTTCCGCCCCATCAAAATCAATGTTGAAAAATCCCAAAATAAAATTGTTATTTGTATTTATAGAACACCAGGGATATGTATTGATCAATTTAATAAGAGCATGTCTCATTATTTGAAATGCATAAGGATGAGGTTATTTTTCTATTTATGGTGACTGGAATATTGACTTACTGATATCTAAAGACCACATAAAATGAAAGAATTTGTCAATACTATGTTCAGTTTGAGTTTCTATCCATTAATTCTAAAACCTAGCAGAATAACAAAAGATTCCGCGACACTGATTGACATTTTCACAAATGTTAATAGATAAGTGGAGTCGATTATTAGAAACTTAAGTAAGGGATCATTTGCCTATCTTCGCAGTGTTAGAAAAGAATAACAAGATTAAGAGATAAAAACACACCAACAATTTGATTAGAAGAAAAATCACCAGGAAGTACAACCCCAATTCCTATGAAGTTGGGATGTTGTGTTAAACATAAATAAAAACAGAAAACAATGATTTGCAAATCATGTTCAACCTATATTAAATTGAATACACTACAAAGACAAGATATTTAATGTTCAAACTGATCAACTTGATTGTTTTTAGCAAATAATCATGAACTTAGAATTTTATGACTGTAACACGTTCCAAAAAAAAAGCTGGGACAGGTGGCAAAAAAGACTGAGAAAGTTGAGGAATGCTCATCAAACACCTGTTTGGAACATCCCACAGGTGAACAGGCTAATTGGGAACAGGTGGTTGCCATGATTGGGTATAAAAGGAGCTTCTATGAATTGCTCAGTCATTCACAAGCAAAGATGGGGCGAGGTTCACCTCTTTGTGAACAAGCACGTGAGAAAATAGTCGAACAGTTTAAGGACAATGTTTCTCAAAGTACAATTGCAAGGAATTTAGGGATTTCATCATCTACGGTCCATAATATCATCAAAAGGTTCAGAGAATCTGGAGAAATCACTGCATGTAAGCGGCAAGGCCGAAAACCAACATTGAATGCCCGTGACCTTCGATCCCTCAGGCGGCACTGCATCAAAAACCGACATCAATGTGTAAAGGATATCACCACATGGGCTCAGGAACACTTCAGAAAACCAATGTCAGTAAATACAGTGCGGCGCTACATCCGTAAGTGCAACTTGAAACTCTACGATGCAAAGCAAAAGCCATTTATCAACAACACGCAGAAACATCTCTCTAAGATGGACCGATGAAAAGTGGAAAAGTGTTTCTGTGGTCCGACGAGTCCACATTTCAAATTGGTTTTGGAAATTGTGGACGTCGTGTCCTCCGGGCCAAAGAAGAAAAGAACCATCCGGACTGTTATTGACGCAAAGTTCAAAAGCCAGCATCTGTGATGGTATGGGGCTGTGTTCGTGCCAATGGCATGGGTAACTTATACATCTGTGAAGGGACCATTAATGCTGAAAGGTCCTAACAGGTTTTGGAGAAACATATGCTGCCATCCAAGCGACGTCTTTTTCATGGATGCCCCTGCTTATTTCAGCAAGACAATGCCAAACCACATTCTGCACGTGTTACAACAGCGTGGCTTCGCCGTAACAAAGTGCGGGTAATAATTTGTGTAATAATGTGACATGACACAGGGTAAAAGTATTGAACATGGCAACTGGTATTTATTTAATACTTTGTACAAAAGCCTTGGTTTGCAATGACAGCTACAAGACGCCTCTTGTATGGAGAAACTAGTCGCACGCATTGCTCTGGTGTGATTTTGACCC
The DNA here is from genome assembly GCF_024500385.1 of Phyllopteryx taeniolatus. Classification (NCBI taxonomy): domain Eukaryota; kingdom Metazoa; phylum Chordata; class Actinopteri; order Syngnathiformes; family Syngnathidae; genus Phyllopteryx; species Phyllopteryx taeniolatus. The sequence continues at coordinate 1,672,207 of NC_084508.1, forward strand.
ATTTCTCCACACAAGCAGTCTTCAAATCTTGAAGGTTTGGAGGGGTTCTTTTATGGCCTTTAAGTTTCAGTTATTTCCATAGATTTCCGATTGGATTGAAGTCAGGTGACTGGCTGGGCCATTCTAGCAGCTTTATTTTTTTCTTTGAAACCAATTGAGAGTTTCCTTGACAGTATGTTTTGGATCATTATCTTGCTTAAATGTTCACCCTCGTTTCATTTCCATCATCCTCGTAGAGGGCAGCAGATTTTTGTCAAGAATGTCTCGGTGCAGGCGGCACGGTAGAACAGTTCTGAGGACCGGGATGCAAATCCAGGCTCCGCCTGTGTGGAGTTTGCATGTTCTCCCCGTGCCTGGGTGGGTTTTCTTCCCAAAAACATGCATGGTAGGTTGATTGAAGAATCTCAATTGCCCGTAGGTGTGAATGTGAGTGTGAATGTTTGTTTGTTTATACATGCCCTGTGATTGGCTCCTGACCAGTTCAGGGTGTACCCCGCCTCTCTAGCTGGGATAGGCTCCAGCACGCCTGCGACCCTAGTGTGGATAAGCGGTACAGAAAATGGATGGATGGATGTCTCGGGACACTTGCCCATTCATCTTTCCTTCAATAATGTGAGGTTTACCAGTCCCATTTTGTCAAGTGTGGGGAGTAGCTGGACCCAAGAGCAGGCGGAGGCAGATGTAAAATGTGAAACAGTTTATTGAGGAAAGGTTATGGAGGTGGTCCTGGATGTGTTGGCAGGCGGCGGCGTGAACAGGTGGCAGGCAATGGACAGAACAGGCGGCTGGCTTGGTGGCAGGAATGACGTGGGTTAGGAACACAGGGGAGCACTGAGGACGAGGAGACACAAGAGTTAACAAGGGAAGCGAGGAACAGGACATAAGGTGGGCCGTGGTACTGCTAGGAGAGGGTGCAATACTTAGGCGAGAATTTCCTGGAACAGGCAGGCTTATATACACCGGTGATGATGAGGCTGATTGAAGACGGGTGCTGAAAACAGAGAGGGGAGGGGTGAGAGAGAGGACGCAAAAAGCCCTCCAGGCTACTTTCATGGAACTGCAGGGCAGTATTGCTGCTTTAAACGAGCTTTGACATGCTTTTTTTTTTTCAGCAATGGGGTCTTGCGTGATGAGCGTGTGCATACAGTCCATGGCGGCGCAGTAAATTACTCACTGTTTTCCTTGTGACAACAGTACCTGCTAATTCCAGGTCAGGACAATCACCATAATATTGGATTTAATAACAACAACTCAATGTCTCTTGGTGGAGTTTGTGAGAGTGATGTTTTTGAGGTGATTAAAGTTTAAGAACAAAACATCCACTGACAATAACAAAATGTATACACTATATTGCCAAAAGTATTCGCTCACCTGCCTTGACTCACCTAAGACCTTAAGTTACATCTTAAATTACTTCTTAATCAATAGGGTTTAATCTGACATCGGTCCACCTTTTACAGCTATATAACAGCTTTAACTCTTCTAAAAAGGCTTTCCATAAGGCTCAGGAGTGTGTCGAGGGAGTTTTTGACCATTCTTCCAGAAGCGCATTTGTGAGGTCACACAGTGATGTTGGAGGAGAAGGCCTGGCTCTCATTCTGGACTTTAATTCATCTCAAAGGTAAGGTTGGTGTCAGGGCAGTCAGGTTTATCCACCCCAAACTTTCTCATCCACGGGCATGGACGTGTAAATTAAAAATTTGTGTGTTTTTTTTCTTTTCTTTTCTTTAATTTTCTACGATTGTTTTGATTGTCCATTTTGCACTATTATTCTTTTTTACTTGTTCATATATACGCTGTTTATCATTTGCTTGTTCGGAATAAAATCACTACTACCACTACTATTACTAACATTAAATACTGTGTCTTGTCTTTTTAGTGTATTCAATTAAACATAGGTTGAAAAAGTTTTACAAATCATTGTATTTTATTTTCTATTTACGTTTTACACATCCCAACTTAATTGGAATTGGGGTTTGTACAGCCTGTGTACTGTACAATGCAGCCCCTTCCTGTTTGCAGTGGTGATGGATAGGCTGACAAATGAGGTTACACTGGAATCCCCAAGGACCATGATGTTCGTAGATGATATTGTGATCTGCAATGAAAGCTGGGAGCAGATGGAGGAACAGTTAGAAAGGTGGAGACATGCACTGGAAAGGAGAGGAAGTAAGAAATTTAATAAATTTATTTGCATTAATGAGAGGGGTGGAGGGGGAAGAGTAAGGCTACAGGAAGAAGAGACAGCTAGGGTGGAGGACTTTAAATACTTGAGGTCGACATTCCAGAGCAATGGTGTGTGGTAAGGAAGTGAAGAAATGGATCCAAGCAGGTTGGAACGGGTGAAGGAAGATGTCAGGTGTGTTATGTGACAGAGACTCTAAGAAGAAGTATGTTCGAAGAGTACAGGACGTATGTCAAAATGTGGTCGCCTCGGTTACATGCTCTCGAGTAGTCTGTTTTTGTGTTTTTCCATTTGTCTTTGGAGACATTATGTGACTAACTTACAGAGGGGGAAGAGTTGCTAAACATTAGAGAGTACCCTGGACTTTCTTTCACCAGCTGTCACAAATACGCTCAGTTTTACTCTCCGCTCGGTACTCTCCGGCGGGGCGGCCCGGTCTGTGATGCATGGAGGCGAAGGCGACACCACAGAGGGAACCGAGCCGGAGTGCAGGTCAAGCTCCGTAAGAGAGGATTCTCGCTCCTGTTGATTCACCTCGCAAATTTACACTCACTACTTAACAAAATGGCCGAGCTTCATCTTCTCACAAAGACCAGAAGAGATTTTGGACGGTCCACTGCCCCGTGCTTCACGGACACATGGCTTTTTGAACGCATCCCCGATGGCGTCGCAATGCTTCCAATTACCGCGTCATGGAGTTATCGGTGAAAACAAAAGGCGGCGGGATATCCTTCTATATCAACGAAAAATGGCGCAACACACACTGCAGCCCTGACTTAAAGTCGCTGAGTCATTCTACTCGTCGCGCAACTTTGCTTCATTCATCCTCGCGGCTGTCTACATACCTCCCCAGGCTAATACGAACGCCGCACTGCTAACACTCGCTGAACCACTAAACGAACTTGGAAAAAAAGCACCCAGATTTACCCCTCATTATTGTTGGGGACTTTAACACAGCTAAACTCAACTTTTTTTTTTTTGCCAGTGCGTCTTATTGTTTTGTTGTGGCAATTCTCAGAACACATCTGAGGTGTTCATCACTCAGCTGGGATCTGTAGGATGTTTTGTTGGTGTTCATCACGCTAAAAGTCTGTTCACACACATGGAGAGCCAAACACCACCAGCATATTCTGGATCTTTGGAAATTTGTCTGGGCTTAATGAAGCATAAAACTCATCCGGTTTGAGAGTTGAAGATCTCTTTTAAGACAGTGTCACAATGGAGATAAATCAGTTCCATGTGCAGCTCCCGTGGCGCTGTTTCAGGGTCTTGTGTGACTGAATCTTGGATGGCAGTTTGTCAGATAAAGGTGTTTTGCTGAGCCTGCAAGCTTGATTTTAACCGCTGAGCCGTAGCTATCAGTTCCTGCGTTGATTGGCTGTTAGCATAATCAGCATGCTTTGTAGAAAAGTGACGGCTGATGTTATATTCCTCGAAAACAAACAAGCCAGGAGCATCAAAGTGAGACACAGACAACTGGTTTCGAACGCCGACACTAAGTGAATTACCAGCACCAGGAGCATCAAAGCGGAGACAAAAGACACCTTGTTTTGCACCAGAACGCTAAATTAATTAACTTCCACCCCCAGCCAGCCTGGTGAGCCTCACCAACAAAGACGTCTCCTCCCTGCTGCGTGCCACGACACCTGCCAGCCGGGCTGGGACAATGGACGGGGTACCAGTGACACCCACAGGCGGCGGAAATCCGCTGCAACCTGGATTAACTGATCACAGTCGTCACTGGACTTGACTGAGAGCTAATATTTTAAGAACTTTTACATGAACGAAAGGGTAACGTATGTCCCCCTTCCCATGGGCTCACCACCTGTGGGAGGGGCCATAGGGGTCAGATGCAGTGCAAGCTGGGCAGTGGCCGAAGGCGGGGACGTTTGGCGATCTGATCCCCAGCTACAGAAGCTGGCTCTAGGGAAGTGGAATGTCACCTCACTGGCAGGGAAGGAGCCCAAGCTGGTGTGTGAGGTCGAGAAGTTCCGACTAGATATAGTCGGACTCACCTCCACACACAGCTTGAGCTCTGGTACCAGTCCTCTCGAGAGGGGTTGGACTCTCTTCCACTCTGGAGTTGCCCACGGTGAGAGGCGCCGAGCAGGTGTGGGTAGACTTATTGCTCCCCGGCTCGGCGCCTGTACGTTGGGGTTCACCCCGGTGGACGAGAGGGTAGCCTCCCGCCGCCTTTGGGTGGGGGGACGGGTCCTGACTGTTGTTTGTGCCGATGCACCAAACAGCAGTTCAGAGTACCCACCCTTTTTGGAGTCCTTGGAGGGGGTGCTGGAGAGCACTCCCGCTGCGGACTCCATCATTCTGCTGGGGGACTTCAATGCCCACGTGGGCAATTACAGTGAGACCTGGAAGGGCATAATTGGGAGGAACAGCCCCCCCCGATCAGAACCTGAGCGGTGTTCTGTTATTGGACTTCTGTGCTCATCACGGCTTGTCCATAATGAACACCATGTCCACACGTGCACTTAGCACCAGGACACCTTAGGCAGTTCGATGATCGACTTTGTGGTCGTGTCATTGGACTTGCGGCCGCATGTCTTGGACACTCGGGTAAAGAGAGGAGCGGAGCTGTCAACTGATCACCACCTGGTGGTGAGTTGGCTCCGATGGTAGGGGAAGATGCCGGTCCGACGTGGCAGGCCCAAACGTATTGTGAGGGTCTGCTGGGAACGTCTGGCGGAATCCCCTGTCAGAAGGAGTTTCAACTCCCACCTCCGACAGAACTTTGCTCATGTTCCGGGGGAGGCGGGGGACATCGAGTCCGATTGGACCATGTTCCGCACCTCCATTGCTGAGGCGGCCGACTGGAGCTGTGGCCGTAAGGTGGTTGGTGCCTGTCGTGGCGGCAATCCCCGAACCCATTGGTGGACACCAACGGTGAGGGATGCCGTCAAGCTGAAGAAGGACTCCTTTTTGGCCTGTGGGACTCCTCATCCCACCCTCACATCACAAGTCAATTTCCTTTGCCAATGTTCGTCTGTACTGTGTTAGTTTACTGGACAACCTGGTGGAACCACTGGGTATTACAGCACAACCTGGTGGAATCACTCGGCGTTACAGGACAAGGTCAAATGAATGTAGTCATGATTTTGATATGTTTCGGGGGATTCTGTACCAATCTTTGGCGGGCCGGATTGAAATGATCAACGGGCCGGGTGTGGCTCGCGGGCTTTAGTTTGCCCACCGCTGCTCTAGCCCACTGTTATACCACACTAAATGACATATACTGTGCGATCCCATCATAGGTCCTCTGCTGGACCCCGTGCAGTTTGCCTACCGAGCAAACAAGTCTGTGGATGACGCAGTCAACATGGAACTGCACTTCATCCTAGAACATCTCGACGGCACAGGAACCTACACGAGGATCCTGTTTGTGGACTTCAGCTCTGCGTTCAACACTATCATCCCTAAACTCCTCTCATGCAAGCTTCTCCAGCTCAGCGACTCGCCTGCCATCAGCAAGTGGATTTACAGCTTCCTGACAGCAGAAAAAAAAAAAAAAAACATTAACTTACTAACAGTGAACAACCTTCCACAAATCAAATACAGGTACTGTATAAAAGTCCACAAAGTTTGGAGTTCAATAAATGTAGTGCATAATACTGCTAAGGTTCGCATAGATGCATCACAGCAGTCATTGAATTAATCCTCTGTTCATTCATCACAGTCTAGTTTGGTGCTGCAACAAAAAAGGATAAACTCCGACTGCAACAGACAATCAAAACTGCTGAAAAAAAATTGTCGGTACCCCCCTACCTACTCTTGAGGACTTGCACGCTGCCAGAACTAAGACATGTAACAGACGCGCCAGTAAGAATGACACAGAGCACCCCCAGTCTTGTGCTGTTCCGCATACCTGCCTCGGCTGCCCCGTTGAATCAGTCTGCGTACACAAGACATCTAAGGAAAGCCATGTCTGTTTATCAAAGAAGAAGCAAGAGAGGTTTAACAAGATTCAACTTTAACACACACGGACGCTAAATGAATTACCAGCGAGTCCCAAGCATCTTATCAAAGCTGAAACACAGACATCTAGTTTCTCACCCGGATGCTAAATTAATTAACTTCCACCCCCAGCCAGCCTGAAGAGTCTCACCAACAAAGACTTCTTTTTCCCGCTGTTTTCAGTGACATTTTTTCCTTCTGTCTTGGACAATAGATGAAGCACTAGCGACACCCACAGTTAGTGGAAAGCTACTGCAACCCCAGATTAACTAATTGCAATCTTCAATGGACTTGAATTTGATATAATATTTTAAGAACTTTGCATGTACGCCACCAGTGTTACCATCACAATAGTGCCACTAGTGATTGTATTTCTGCAGATTTTACTGTCTGATGTCAAATCTGTTTGCCAACTGAGACGTTTCACCCCCAGAATACAAATGCCACAGAGCAACTATTAGTGTTCTCTACAACCACATACCATTGAAACATTCACTATAGGGATTAAAGAGGATGTGCGTATGACAATGCAAAGCTGGAAAATGGTCTCGTTATCCTAAATCCAATAATTGTTATTTTATTCCACTGGTTTTAAACCATAAGTTATCCTTAGGCTTTACACGATCATGATTTTTGGGGCCGATCACCGATCAGCGAGTTTAAAAAAACAATAACCGATATCCGATCACAAGATTGAGGAATGTGTCTATTTAAATGACCTGTTCATTTACTGTATATACTTGTGTACTTAATTGCTAAAATAATTATATTTACAATAAGTAATGTATCTTTGTTCCTCTATTTATGCCAGTGAGGCATAGTGACAGACAGAACAAATGAATGGTCTTCTATAATATGGAAGGAAGTAAATGCAGTAATTCATGTATCAACTTTTGGTGACATTTTTGTTTGTTGGTGTGCCGTGAGATTTTTCAATTGTTCCTTGGCTCCATAAAGGTTGGAAATCACTCCTCTCGTCAGATCGTGTATTCTAATCGGTCAGGTCAAACCAACATTACATGACAGAAATAATGGGTGCTAACTTACTGTAATTAAATTACTTTATTTTTAATTAAATGTCTTCACCCACACCAAAACTTTAGAGCATGATTCGACAGAACGGCGGCATGTTGACGTCCAACCGTTCGTGCTACCGCTAGCTTGCGAGGCTACATAACATTTTACTGCCTGCTTGTGAGCCGTATCGTATTAAAAGTACGTGAACATACCTCAAGCAAGCCTTAAACGAACGTCCTCTCCTGTCCTGAGCACCGGTGACCACCAACACACGTTTTTCCTCATTTTGTCCTTATAATACCGTCAGCTCGCTCCACTCTTGTTGTCGTCGCCATCTTGTTGTCGTCGCCACGGTAACGAGTGTATCCGGTCGCATTTGACTTGACAAGATAAAGCCCAATGATCGTAATAAACGGGATGCGGAATACAAGATTTTATTGCAGTAGTCTGATCCGGGCATTATGTGTTGCCTGTCTCTTACGTGTTGTCTGTCCCACACTGCCGAGGTTTTTTTTTTTTTTTTTAATAACTTCTTTGGCCCTCAGATATTTACAGTACTACGTCAAAAGACACACGACAATGCTAAAAATAAGCTTGCTTTTGGATTCAAATATACTGTGCACGCGGCATCGCGGAGTAAATGTCTTTTGCTGAGCCAATCAAGGACGTCATTGATGGGATCGGCAAATCAGAATCATTTTATTTGCCAAGTATGTCCAAACACACAAGGAATTTGTCTCCGGTAGTTGGAGCCGCTCTAGTACAACAGACAGTCAATTTACAGAACACTTTGGAGACAAAGACATTGACAAAAAACAATTGTGCAAAAAGATGCAGAGTCCTCTAGCACTTAGAGCAGTTCGAATGACTAATATTGCAATAGACCGGTGCAATGATCATTGTGCAAGGGGCGCTGAGACTTCAAGGAGTGTATGCGGTTTAAAGTGACGAGTAGTGCGATAATCTGGGACAATGTTGGTTGTGCAAATGTTACAGATACTCTTCAAACAGTGTGCAATGGAGCAGATGCTACTCTGGCAAGAGTGGCCAGTATATGCAAATAGTGCAGCATGGCGAGACAACTACAGTGAGTGCACGAGTAATACATAATTGGCCCCACAGAAATGTGACAACGAAGTCAAAAAATTGCCAGCATGTTGTAATGGAATAGTAGGTCAGGTGTTTAAGAAGTTGATCGCAAGAGGGAAGAAGCTGTTGGAATGTCTACTAGTTCTAGTTTGCATTGATCGGTAGCGCCTACCTGAGGGAAGGAGCTGGAAGAGCTGGTGACCTGGGTGCGGAGGGTCCGAGAGGATTTTGCACACCCTTGTCTTAGTTCTGGCAGCGTGCAAGTCCTCAATGGTGGGTAGGGGGGTACCGACAATCCTTTCAGCAGTTTTGATTGTCCGTTGCAGTCGGAGTTTGTCCTTTTTTGTAGCAGCACCGAACCAGACTGTGATGGAAGAACACAGGACTGATTCGATGACCGCTGTGTAAAACTGTCTCAGCAGCTCCGGTGGCAGGCCATGCTTTCTCAGAAGCCGCAGGAAGTACATCCTCTGCTGGGCCTTTTTGAGGACGGAGTTGATGTTAGTCGCCCACTTCAGGTCCTGAGAGATTGTAATTCCCAGGAACTTGAAGGTCTCGACGGTTGACACAAGGCGGCTGGACAACGTGAGGGGCAGCTGTGGCGAAGGATGCCTCCTGAAGTCTACGATCATCTCTACAGTCTTGAGCGTGTTCAGCTCCAGGTTGTGTCGGCCGCACCACAGCTCCAGCCGCTCCACTTCCTGTCGATATGCAGAGTCGTCACCGTCCTTGATGTGGCCGATGACAGTGGTGTCATCTGCAAACTTCAGGAGTTTGACAGTCGGGTTCGCTGAGGTGCAGTCGTTCGTGTAGAGAGAGAAGAGCAGCGGAGAGAGGACACAACCTTGGGGCGCCCCAGTGCTGATGCTGCGTGTGGATGAGATGGTCTCCCCCAGCCTCACCTGCTGTGTCCTGCCCGTCAGAAAGCTGTAAATCCACTGGCAGATGGCAGGTGAGACGCTGAGCTGGAGAAGCTTGGATGAAAGGAGTTCAGGGATGATAGTGTTGAACGCTGAGCTGAAGTCCACGAACAGGATCCTCGCGTAGGTCCCTGCACTCTCGAGGTGTTCTAGGATGAAGTGCAGTCCCATGTTGACTTAATCATCCGCAGACCTGTTCGCTTGGTAGGCAAACTGCAGGGGGTCCAGCAGGGGACCTGTGACACTCTTGAGGTGGTCCAGCACGAGACGTTCAAAGGACTTCATGACCACAGATGTCAAAGCAACAGGCCTGTAGTCATTCAGACCCGAGATTGCAGGTTTCTTGGGGACTGGAATGATGGTGGAGCGTTTCAAACAGGATGGAACTTCGCACAGTTCCAGAGATCTATTGAAGATCTGAGTGAAGATTGGAGCGAGCTGGACTTTGAGGCAGGATGGGGACACATGATCCGGGCCTGCCGCTTTGTTAATCTTTTGTTGGTTGAAGATGCGTCTCACATCCTGTTCATGAATGGTTAACGGAGAAGTCAGAGGTGTGATTGTGGTCGTGGGTGCGGCCGGGTGGGTGTGTGGTGTGAAACTGTCCTTTTCAAATCTGCAGTAGAAGGTATTCAAGTCGTTGGCTAGTGTGCTATTGTTCTCAGCTTGGGGGGATCGTCGCTTGTAATGAGTCAGCGATTGGAATGCATGCCAGACTGATTTAGAGTCGTTTGCGCTAAACTGTTTTTCCAACTTTGCTGCATAGTTTCTTTTTGCAATGTTAATTTCTTTAGTAAGCTGGTTTCTAGCTCGATTATACAGGGCCCTGTCCCCACTCTGATATGCGTCCTCCTTAGCTTGGCGAAGCTGCTTAAGTTTAGCAGTGAACCACGGCTTGTTGTTGTTGAATGTGCGAAAAGATTTTGTTGGTACACAAACTTCTTCACAGAAACTGATATAGGATGTGACAGTGTCCGTATATTCATCCAGGCTGCCAGCTGAATTTTCAAAGACACTCCAGTCTGTGCAGTCTAAACAGCTTTGAAGTTCCATCTTGGCTTCATTTGTCCACTTTTTCACTGTTTTCACTGTAAGCTTCGCGCATTTAAGTTCTTGCCTGTACGTCGGTATTAAGTGAATTAAGCAGTGATCAGACGAGCCCAGGGCTGCACGAGGAATAGCGCGGTATGCGTTTTTTACCGTAGTGTAGCAGTGGTCTAAAGTATTATTTTCCCTGGTAGGACAGTCGATGTGCTACTTGTATTTAGGGAGTTCGTGGTCGAGTTTAGCTTTGTCTCCGAGAATAATGAGGGGTGAGTCCGGGTGTTTTTTTTCAATTTCGTTGACTTGTTCGGCGAGCGTTAGCAGTGCGGCGTTCGTGTTAGCTTGAGGCGGGATGTACGCGCCAGCCAGTATGAATGATGCGAACTCACGTGGCGAGTAGAATGGTTTAGAGTTTAAAAATAGCGACTCCAAATGCGGGCTGCAGTGTGTGCTGAGCACCGTGACGTCCGTTCACCATTTTTCGTTGATATCGAGGCATATCCCGCCACCCTTTGTTTTCCCCGATGATTCCATGTCGCGGTCCGCTCGATGAATGTGGAAACCGGGAAGCATAACAGCGCCATCGGGTACAGCCTCGCAAAGCCAGGTCTCCGTGAAGCACATGGCCGCGGAACGTCCGAAGTCTTTACTGGTCTTTAACAGAAGATGAAGCTCGTCCATTTTGTTGGGTAGGGAGCGTACATTCGCGAGGTGGATCGACGGGAACGCTAATCTGTGTCCTCTCTTGCGGAGTTTCACCTGAATGCCGGCCCGTTTCCCTCTGTGGCGCCGCTTCCGTCTCCATGCGGCGAAAACCGCGGACGCCGCTCCAGTAAGTAACTCGGGGAAAAAACTGAGCGGATTTGCGAACGTTGGTGACAGAAAGTCCGGAGTAGCCTCCTTGATGGTTAGCAGGTCTCCCCTTGTGTAAGTGAGTCGTGTAAGGTCTCCAAAGACGGACGAAAAACACAAAAACAAAAACAATACTAGAGAGCGTGTTACCGAGGCGACCACACTGGTAGGCGCCATACGGGTGGATAATTATGACATTAAAGCCGATCAGCATAAAAGGCTAAATATCGGCCGATACCGATCAGCCCAATCAAATCGGTGTAAAGTCTAGTTATCCTAAGATGAAATACGATTCTTGAGGCGTGGTCTGCCTACCATTTGGTCAAAAGGGGCCAAGCCTTGCTCTCTGAAGCGGATAAAAGGGCGAAGCTCCTTTGTCCTGCGCTCTCGCTTGCTCTCTCTCACTCTCTCTTGTTGTTCAACATGCCGAACATCTAACCCAGCCCGGGAGCCCCACCTCTCACCACGAGGTGCCGGAGGCTGGGAGCCACCAAACTTCCCTGCTGCGCTGCCACAGGAAGGACCTGCCAACTCCCCAAAGCTACACTTTTGGGTGTGGGGCAGTTTACGGACGAGGCTCCGTTGGGAAGTAATTGCGGTGTGAGTTCTTCCCTGACCGCGTGGCAAGCATTGCCACTGCCAGCGCTCCGGCCATCCTGAACCTGTAGTGTGTTATCTTCTTCTCTTACTTTTTCTTCAAACCATCCCTCGTGAGCGCTCTTGCCAACTACCCAGCAGGTCGACCGGCCTGCCTGAATTGGTCTACGCAACGTAAATCCAATTTGTGGTCTACTAAAAGTACAGATTAGTGCATATTTTGGGTTTAAACTAACAAGAACAGGAACTCGCAACTATATGCCTTGTCATCTCATGTTCATTTCCAACCTCACATCACAAGTCAGTCTCCTTTGCCAATGTTCGTGTCCTTTGTTTTTGTTTTTCCTGCATTGTTTCCCTGTAGATTCCCATGTTAGAAAGCGTTGCTGACACTAACCCCTGCCAGCCGGGCTTTCTGCTCACTCACCTCACTGTTATTGTCATCTGATTAGTGGAAAGCATCTGAGTGTCTTGAGAAGCGTTATAGAAGTTTATTGTATTATTATTATGAAATAAAAAGCTTTAATAATCGCATTAGAGACAGAGTAAATGATATGTATGTGTACGTGTATACGTTTATTTTAAATACGTGTGCTTGTATTCATGTGCCTGACTGACTAAAAAATTAGCCGTTAGCTTGAAGCTGCTAGTGAAAGCTATCCCCGCGAGGACGTCAGGACTTGCGGTTAATATCACTCATGAGTACATTCACTGCATAGTACATCGTTCCTTGCACAAACGACTCACTCATTGTACTAGAACATTGCTCCTTAGCGGGTCACAAAGTTCAACGAACAAATCACTCGTGTCTAACGAATCGCGAACGATAAGTTCAACGAACAAATCACTCTTCAGTTCTTCAGTTCCTCAGTACACCAGTTCACTGAACGAATCACTCTTCAGTTCTTCAGTTCCTTAGTACACCAGTTCACTAAACGAATCACTCAGTTCATTTAAGTCCCTCCCCTGCCTGCACGGCACTTCCTGACGCTGGCTTCTCACTGGCGAATCGCAAACCACATGGCAGTATGTTTAATGAGGACCCGCCCGCGCCTGCACGCTGGCTGCTCATTGGTCATTCGCCGAAGATTCAAAGTGAGTGACAGAACGCTTCAGCAGTTCCATTTCCGCTCCCAGCCGACTCGCTCGACTTACGGCGGTGGGCGGAGGCCAAGCTAAAAAAACTAATCATTTCATGAACTGATTCGGTTCAGCTCGTTCACTAAAAAGATTTGTTCTTCTGAACGAAACGTTCGCAAACGCAACAACACTAAGAGGGAGCCTAAGAAACGGCTACCACATCCAATGAAGGCAACAGGCGCGCAAATGACCCACTCCCGACGCGAGGAAGTAGTGACGAAAAATAACAATAAAGGACTCTTTCGATCCTTTGTTGAGGAACCACTGGAGGGCAAATCTGGTGCCAGCATCCTCGGTAATTCTTAAATTTGCTGCTGTTACAAAGCTTGTAGTTGGATCTCAGGATCGAGCCTGATGGTACGCTGCGAGGGAAGCCACCGTCTGTCCCAGCCCCTGCCCCTTGGTGAAGCTGGGAAGTGTTTACTCTAAAAAACAATTTGAGTGTTCAAAGCAGGCCGCGGTGGCCAAAATACCACAGCTGGGAATAATGGAATAGGACCCTGGTCTGATTTCCGTGGGTTCAGCCCCCCGCGCTTCCCTAACCGCTCGCCAGTCTGCCCCCGTTTCTCTCCCCTATCGGGGTCTGCGGAGGGGGGGGGGGGGGGGTGTCTGCGACGGTGGGGGTACGGTGGGGACTGCGGCCATGATTAGGAGGGATGGCCGGGGGCATTCGTAAATAGAGGTAAAATTCTTGAACCGGCGCAAAACGGGCGAGAGCGGAAAGCATTTGCCAAGAATGTTTTCATTAATCAAGAACGAAAGTAGGAGGGATCAACAACGATCAGATGCCGGGAGAACCGGTGTATATTGGGGCACTTTTTTCTCCTGAGATCCGGTCGAGAGCCACCCTGAGTGGGCATTTGAGAGCGAGGCATGACCTCCGCCAGGAGCACCGGTACATATTGGGGCACTTTTCTCTCCTGATTTCTGGCAGAGAGCCTCCCTGAGCAGGCATATGATAGTGAGGCATGACCCCTGCCAGTCCCAGTCCACCCCAGATTGATTCTGAATTAAGGCTGAGCAGGTGGCAACCTGTGCGTGCGCGCGACAAATGGCGAGTCCCCACTTTGTATTGTCAGGCAGAGAGAGCGAGAGAGAGAGAGAGAGAGAGAGAGAGAGAGGGGGGGGGAGAGGGGAGAGAGAGAGATTAACACGTCACCATTTTTCTCACTAAATATACTTCCAAAGGTGACCTGAAAATTTCACTGGATGTTGGGAAAACCCCGAGTAATCCATAGATACAAATAAAACAGAAACAATAAGCTCAGAAATTAAGGTGTGCGTAAAAATCTGAAATGACACAGGGATAACGTATCGAACACATGAAAAAAGGGAGGTGCAAAAAGGCACGGAAAGCCAAAAGTCTATCAATAATCAAATAGTAATCCAGCCCCTTGTCAGTGCAAATGAATATTAGATGTTCACATTGGCCTACAAAAAGGTCTCATTGCCGAGGTCTGAGTCAAGACACATCTCATGATGTAAGAGCAGAGAGCTGTCTCAAGACCATCACAAATTAATTGTTGCAAAACATAATGATGGCACTGGTTACAGGCACATGTCTAAGCTTCAGAACATTCCGGTGAGTATGGTTGGGGCCATAATACGTAAGTGGAAAGCCAATCATACCACAATAAATTTGCCTCGATCAGGTACTCATCGAAAGACTTCTGAGTGGAAAGCCAATAAATACCACAATAAATTTGCCTCGATCAGGTACTCATCGAAAGATTTCTGACAGAGGAAAGAAAATATTAATCAGAAGTGTTGTCCAAGCGCCAAGGACCGCCTGTGGAGAGCTTCAAAAAGACCAGGAATTAGCAGTTACTGTTGTTACAGGGATAACAGAGTAATGGAAAGAACTGAAACTCAAGGTCCATAAAAGAAGCCCACGGAACCTTTGATATTTCTCCATTCCTTCTGTGGAGGAATGGGCCAAAATCACACCAGCACAATGCATGCGAGGAGTTTCTCCATACAGGAGGCGTCTTGAAGCTGTCTTTGCAAACAAAGGCTTTTGTACAAAGTATTAAATAAACACCAGTTGACGTGTTCAATTCTTTTTCCCTGTGTCATTTCACATTATTACACACAACTTCATTTCTGAGCTTATTTGTTCTACTTTCCTTGTATGTACTGTATGGATAACTTTTTTTATGGTTCCCAACATCTGGTGAAAAGTTAAAATTGTTTTTTCTGTCTTTAAAAAAAATATTATTTATTCATTTAGTCATTCATTTATGGAATATGGAATGCATATTGTTTAGTTTATGGGATCCCCATTAGCTTTTGAAACAGAAAAGCAAATCTTCCTGGGGTTGTCAGAGAAAATATGATTGATATGATTGTATGATTGGTAGGTAGGTCAAATCATAGTGGTTGAATCAAGGTTACACTGAACATCAGCCAAATGTTAGTAATTTGGGACGTTTATTTATTGCCCTTTTTCATGACCACTTGTAGTATTGGGGCAAAATGTCTCCTCATTAAATGTTATATTTTATGACACAACTCTTAAACCTTGATACTTGTTCCATGTGAGATTTAATGCCTGTATATTCCCCCCAAAAGTTTTTTTCATGGAATGTTTTGAATTGCATTTTCATTACCAATATACTGTAACGTGATAACCCTGCTCTGCAGACAGCACTTGCACCTCTCAGCAACATGTAGTTAGGCTCCACCCATATGTGACAGCTGATGTCACATCTCTAAATTTAGTTTGGCTCTTGATGATGTTAATGGCCATATGATTCGTATAACTACTGCAACTGCCTGGCACTCAAAGACTAATACATTGATAATGAGATTCAAGCTGAAATATGTTAGTAAGAATGAAGCAATGCATGATTGTGGGAAAATGAATCGCAGTGCAGGTGACTTTTGTGCAGTTTTAAAGGTCAATTACTGCAATTTATATCATGAGTTTATTTTCCTAGTAAACCATTCATGTGCTTCAAACTTAGATTTTAACAAACTTGAATTTGGACCCGATTTCCTTGTCCAAGACTTGGTCCAGTTTTGACTTTCTACTAATTGCACTTGACTTGGATTATTCATTACGTGGCGAACAGTTTTTTACTTTAAACAGGTTGGGCTTGATTTAAGGTCTTCATTGGCCTTACTTTTGAGTTCGACATGGGAGTTGTAGAGTAATAAGTTTATCTCAGTTTGTTTGTTTGGTGAAAAACAAAAAAGCCATCTGTGCAGTCAAGATCATTTTGTAAAGTGAATACAGAGATGTTTTTTCTAAATACATTCTACATATTTGAAAATAAATGTAAATGTGCAAACACTGAGATCAATGTAGTCAGCTACTGAATTGTGGTGATATAGCTTTCACCATTTCATTTTTCCTACATTTTGCGTGGCTAAAACAACGCCTGATGACACATCTCGGAATCTGGGATTAATTGCTCCTCCCCCACTATATACGAACTGAGGGCCTTTGTTTGCAATAGTGGCTATCCGGCGCAATTGCGAGGTATTTAGTTATAATTACTTGGCCCATTTCTACCACTACAGCGCGCAGTGAGCTTGCTAGCTATGTCATCGCCCCGAAAACAAAAATCTTCCCTGGATACCACAAATTACAGAACAGCTTGGTGTCGTTATCAAATCCCAAATGTTCTGTGATTTATGTTATTCAGGCTACCGTAATATGTTGAAATGCAATGCATTGTGGGTATAAAAGTAGCAGGAGGTATGTGATCAAATGTCTGTCATGCAGTGTGAGCCACAGGCTGAATGAAGTGTGTCACCGTGTTTAATAAACGGCTGATTTTTCCTTAAGTGTCTCTGTTATGTGGACCTAACCCCAACACAACATAAGCAAGGAGGTGATGTCACGGACGGGCCCGGCGCTTGTCAGCAGTGTCAGCTTCGAGGAGCCCCCCGGATGATCTTGTTAGATTTCAAGCAAGCTGGTGTAACGCCTCTCGTCGGGCCATGGAAAGCATTGCAATGACTTGATGGGATATATTCCGCCCAACGGAGGCTTTCAACAGATATCCTTTCACGGCTCCAACCTGGGAAGTTTAGGCATAAGATATGTGGCATTTGATACACAGTTGACACTTGAGCAGGGTGTGGTTTAAGTGCATTCAGTGGACATGCCCACACCATTGAACAGGGTCGAGAAGGGCTTGATTTTCATGATTTTGAAGCCCTATTTTATATACATTTTTGTATGCAGGGTTGTATGCATTTTTTAAGACCAATTAAATCCTGATGTCTTACAGAGATTAAATACAGTTATCCATGCTGATTCTTAAGGATTACATAATGATTGACTTTTCGTCAAAGTCATTTTTTTCTATAATATCTGTCAAGCTGTTACTGAAATAAAATGGGAGGTGTCTACAAACATGAGACGTGCGCCAATTTTAGGAGCCACATTACATGGCAGCAAGAGGTTGAGTTATGACCTACTGGACTCTTTGGAATTTCCAGTCTAAAATTCACTCACCTCTGCTCAACTTATTCATCCTAAGACAGAAGGCTTCTCACTCTTATGCGTCAACTGTGTGATCGGTAAGATGTGCTGTACATTCTCAGCACTGCCCCATGATATACATATATGACTGAATGATTTGATCATTGACGAGACGAATTGTGTTGAACATTCATCTTGGCAGATAACGCAGCAGCTGAAGAAACTATATCCAAACGGGCACCAGGACACACTCTTTCTCTCCCTGGCAACCATCAACTGGAAATTTAGGAAAGTGCAACAAGACCACAAACAGTAAAATGGAGATTTCACTTGAAGATGGTAACAGCTCATCACCGAACCTTGAGTACAAGGGAGCTCACCAAGCTTTTAGGGATCGCTGGAAAGAGACAGATGACACAATGTGTCGCCACAGCATGTCCTTTCACTTGCACCACACAATGAGGAGCGACTTCTTTGCCAGCTACCTGTACCTTTTGGAGAAGATTCCTCTCGGTAAGATGGTCCACACAATGTCCTAACCATGTAGCAGTTGTATAATCACATCATTCACTTTTAGTTTTGTTTTTATGACCACTGATTTAAAAAAACAACCAAACAACAACAAAATGATAAAAGCTCTTAAAACAACCATTTTAAATAGGTGGATAATTTCACCACTCATCAATATAATCAACACATATTCACTTCAAGGCAAATTGATCGTGTTTTTAGTTTTGAATATAATTTTATTTCATTTAGAGTATTTTGAAGTGTTTTCTTGTGGTATGTGTTTTATATTCTTCTTAATAGCACTACTTTCATGTGTATAAGAATGGTATGTGTATGTTATATATACCGTATTTTCACGACCATAAGGCGCACTTAAAAGTCTTCAATTGAAGACTTTTAAGTGCGAGCATTTTCTGCTGATGTGCTGCTTATATAGAGGAAGGCGGACGTGACTGAGGACAGCATGTGGACGTAAAGGGGGAAGGGTGCGCGCGACAGAGGACGCTAAAGACACACCCTCAGTGCGTATATAGTTCCGGTATGTGCATCGGTTATGGCTAAGGACCCCCGGAAATGGCACCTACGAAGAGACACGCTCACGAAGCACAGTTTAAACTACAAGCTAGTAGTTACGCGGAGGAACATGGGAATCGAGCAGCTGCGAGAGAATTCAAGATCAACAAATCCATGGTTCGCAAGTGAAGGAAGCAGGAAAACGAGCTTCGCCAAGTCAAGAAGACGAAGCTGAGTTTCCGCGGAAACAAGGCGAGATGGCCCGAGTTGGAAGACCAACTCGAGCAATGGATTAATGAGCAAAGTACAGCCAGGAGAAGCGTCTCGACAGTCACCATTCGACTGAGTGCAATAATTTGGAGCTTGATGAAGGAACTCCAACCGCTGGACATCGGTGTAAACAGGGCGTTCAAAGTGAAGTTGCGTGCGGCGTGGGAGCGATGGATGACAGATGGCGAATACAGCTTTAGTAAGACTAGGAGGCAGCGCTCGGCGAGTTACGCCACAATTTGTGAATGGATTGTGGATGCTTGGGCTAATGTGTCTGCTTGCACTTTTGTTCGAGCTTTCGTAAAAGCTGGCATCATTTCTGAGGAGCGGCACGTCAACGAGACTGACTCCGACAATGACGAGAGGGAACCTGCTGTGTTTGATGGAGAACTTGCCCAGCTGTTCATTTCGAATACAAAAGATTAGGACTTTGATGGATTTGTGGATGAGGTTTGAACGTGAGTACATTGTTAAATACTTCAATAAATTACAACCGAACTCAGTTTTGCTCCCTCTGCCTTTTAAAAAAAATTGTTTTAGCGTGCATGCATGCTACCGTATGTTTTAAGCTGGCGTATGTTTTACCAAGCCTGCGCCCAATAATACGGTGCGCCTTATCTATGTGTTAAATACAGAAATAGACCCCGCAACTGAGACTGCGCCTTTTAATACGCAGGTGCGCCTTATGGTCGTGAAAATACGGTACATACTTTTTTATAAGCATGCAGCACTTTGTTAGTGTGCTCTATAAATAAACACAGAAAATCATGGTGAAAACAATAAAATAAATAAATAAATAAATAAATACAAAATTGATATAAATATGTATGTATGTAACAAAATGTAACAGTGGGCCTACTGGGTGTGATGTGGAGGAAGGGTCAGTGTCGGCGTGAACGATGACTAAACAGACCAGAGATGGATCACGGCACGTAATAGTTTACTTACTCAGGCAACTAAGAAACAAAGATGCAGAAAGTTTACAGCACTCAGCAGGCTTTGGACATGATCCTGAACCAAGTCAACCCTTGCAACTCCAATAGACAAGACATAGCCCTTCAGCTGAGTTTATACTCTGAAATTTCTTCTGGTAAGATTTCCGAAACATCCTATTTTCATTTGCTGATTATGGCAGTTGTGTTAGGAAAAGATGAAAACAAGCATACTTCACGTTTCGGAATTATAATTGATCATTTGAAAATGATATCTTTGCGTAGATTTCCAACCTTTGTTGAGGTTTTCATAGCTCACATCATTTGGATATTTTATTGCTCACATCTAAAAAATATGATCACCCTACACATGAGGAGACTTAACCGCTACCAGAAAAGAGAGGTCGACTGGAGACACACACTTGGCCAACAGAGAAGGCAAAAGATGGCACAGTGTTGTGTGAAGAACAGTTCGGAAGGCATCTCTTTCACAGCCCAATTGGATCTGAATCTTGAATTTAATCGCCGCAGATGGAGAGCCAAATGCGTTGGTCCAAAGAACGGTGTTGAGTCGCTTCCAGAGTTTCCTCTGTTTCGTCGACTGTTGGGAGGCTTCGAAATATTCAGCATGGACGCTAGACAGAGCATGACAGTTGGTTCATGGCCCTCCAAGAACTAATGGCATTCATTCCCATCCTCCTCTTGCATGGGGTGATCAAACTTCCATCACTCCGTGACGCATGGTCAGCAAAACTGGGACACCTGCTGAATGCCCATGTCCTTTATCGGGCAAGCACTGCCGTGAAAGAAAGACTGGTGGACTCCCTGGTGGAGCTTGAAAGCCAGCTTTGCTCAGTCACATGTGGGAGCCAAGAAGGCACACTGTTGGATTTATCTTACCCAACATTATAAAAAATAGACACAAAAGGAATGAAGACGCTGGTTTCTTTTTCTCATGAGGAGGGCGTATGGGAGATTGTTCAGATCACAGCCTCTCAACACGCTCTAAACAATCTCTCCCGTCGCTCCTGCATTTATTTGAAAATAGGGAGGTTTCTAAGTTTACAAGACATAACGTACTAAGCTACAAGACACAACACAAAATATTTGAAAATAGGAGGGTTTTTCCCAGACATAATGTTCTAAGCAATAAGACACAACACAAAACATTGGACCAACACCTGTCATGTCCCCGACCACATCCGATCACGTCCTTGGTCCAGGCGCCCTTCCATCGGATGATCCTGAGTCATCTTTTTGAAGGCGAGACATCTAAAATCGTCCATAATACTAATGCAAGCTAAGCAAATAAATGATAACTTCAAAAATATATTTAACATTTCCCTCCTGTTTATCATGTATTTGCACAAATTCTCATATCATCTTACAGTCACTTCATTTTGATTTTTAACTGTAGAATCATTTTTATGAAACAAATACATTTACACTCAGAGTAAACTTGTCATACATGAATGTTGTAGTTTAAACATCGTAATCATCTGTACCAGGAAACAAATCAGTTAAAACAACATCATCATCGTCATCGTCATTATTATCAACCTCCAATAAAGGATACATATGCTCCATACGGTTCCATGTGGGTAATTGCTGTGGTGATTAATCTACTGATTAAAGACCGAATGCATGGGATACAACAACATCCACACCATGTCAGAATGGCTGCAAAAACAGCAATTGATATCAATATTGGTGAAATTAGGGTTTTGTATTTACCAAAAACGACCATCCAGCTGTCCCACAAGGAGTGTTGTTTGAGGGTCCGTAGACCATCGATGGCTCTGGTCTGTTCTCCAAACATACCGCAAACACCTCTCTCTCTTGCGAGGAGCATGTCGACAGCTATGCGGTCTTGGAATGTCCTTGAGCTGCTCGTGCACAGCTTCCAACCCACTCTGAGTCCAATTTCCTAATCTCTGTACATTGAAGTGGATATAGTTTATCCCATCAACATTTAATTAATCGTACACCACCAGCATATGAAGTATTCAAATCCTCCTGCAACTTGGTCAGCTAATTTGTATTGATTAGGAACCCCACAAGGAACACCTATGGCATCGATGTATGTTTTATGTTGGATAATTTTGCCTCTGCCAGGATAAATCTCTTTTTTGTCTATGTTCTAGATTGGACAAAAACATTGGTGCCCTGTCCATTAAATCTTGAACAGGCATAGGGTGTACTGACACATGCAATATCAAAGTGATAATAGCGCACAATCCAGATATATCTTTAGGTAATCTATCAAACAGTCTATCATCTCCGCACCACCACCAGATGTCGCTTCGTGATACTGGCATAAAATTTGGTCCGACTTTTAAGGTTACTTTACACTGTGTGTCGTTCAGTGGTCCTAATTTTTTGCCTTTACTAATCATGTTTATACATGTGAAATTATTTGGCGCTACTAAAGTAGAAAACATCGGTTTGTGTTTATCTGCTTTTGTTACGGGATATAGAGGATCCCATGATTTACACCTCTCAGTTGGTACAGTAGCGTTCATTAATGGAATAATAAAATCTTGTGATAATTGTGCCGGAACTATGCGCAACAAAGGCCTGGGACCCATGCAAACAACACAATCTTTTCTCGCTACATTTGTTGCTTGTTCCATCAATAGTAACCAATTGTTATTTTGTCCTGAAACTCCTGTGACAACAAGGAACCAATCATCAGTAGTTATGTTGTTAACCATTAAAATGTGTCCACCTTTCTTTGAAGTTTTCAATGGCATTTCTGGTTTAACACGGTTCCTATAACACAATGCTACTTGGAAGTGGGGATCTTTTCCACCAGAATAGGCCCACAAGCTCACCATCAAACACACTGGGTGACTTGATTTGTATTTCATATTAAACTATGGGCCGTTTTGCTTATGTTAAACTTCTTTCTATGTTCCTTTGCTATTTTTTGTGACCAACTGGACCAATCATAACCTGTTTCACCAATGAGGTGTTCCCATCCAAAGCCTATAGTTGCATACCAGTCATATCTAAATCCCCAATTCTGCCCATTCTCTTGAGCATCATTGGTGAGAGCCGCATATGGAATTATGATTAAAGCAGCTTGATTTTGGGGGCACAAAATATTAAACCGTTTTGCCGCATTTGGAGGCCATGCCCACAATTTTGATCATCAGCTGTACTCCTTTTGATACGAGTTAATGATTAAAATTTTGTTTTTTATTATTATTGGGTTCGTCATATTGGTCCAGTTGGTAGGTGATTTTCTATCTAAAAAATGGGTTTTATCATTGAGGGTGGGACGTCCCATGTACCACAAAAACAAAACCAACATCATAGTAGCCAAAGTTGCTACGTAACAACTTAGCGAATCTCATAACCAACGTGGGTGTGCCTTTCTGCTGAATTCTCACTAAAAGGGTTGGTGTCTTTTTTCTTCACTGATCAGCAAGCGTTTTCAGAATCTACACATCTGCTCCCGCTCCGTTATCAGACTTTTGCTCACCTTCCCTATTTGAGTACTCAGCTGAAATGACTCTTTTACAGTGTGTTAAATGAACCCACGTGTTTCTTTCTGCTATTTTTTTTTAGGGCTGTAAAGTGTCAATCTATCTGTGCCACCATCCCTCCGGTTGAGACGTGACACAGCATGGCTCAATATAGCAGCCCATTTGAATAGGTTTTTTTTTTTTTTTTCTTTTCTGTGCTAATGTAAATTTCATTTTGTAGTTTTGCACTTTGTTTTTCCCAATAATTGCGTTCTTGTTGTGGAATACTCATATTGGCTATCAGTATAGATTGTACCATCTTTATTTATCATTAGTTTGCATGCCTCGGTTAATGCTACTAATTCAGCAGCTTGTTCAACCAATTCCTGACAATCATGCTGCGTGCCTTCATCAAGTAAGGGTATTAGTGTGGCTGGATTTAAGGTTGTGCATCGCTCAACAGTCAAATGTGGTTGTGACAGCAAGATGGCCATGCAAGATAAATGTCTTGCAGGTGATAAAAACGCCATATTCGTTTGCAATAGGAGAGCAGACACTGTATGTGAGACCTTAAGAGTTAATGGATGAAATAACACAATTGTGGAACTCCTCTCTTCTGCCGTCAAGGCTGCCACAACTGCTCTGACACAATGTGGTAATGCACACGTCACGCTGTCCAATTTAGTTGAAAAATAAGCTATTGGTCTTAGCTTATCATCGTATTGTTGTGTAAGTACGGAGGTCATGTAATAGCTTTTACAATCTACCATTTGAATGAATGTTTTATCATTAAATTTGGAAGGCCTAGTGCAGCACTGGACACCAAATGTTGTTTAATGTCTCAGAAGGCCTTTTCTGCCTCTGTACTCCATTAAACAGGTGATGTCATTTTAAGGTTGTCTTCATACATTAATTTTGACAATGGTGCAACAATTTCTGCATAGTTTGGAATCCATGCTCTACAATAATTTGTCAGACCTAAAAAATGATTATTATATGTTTCTTCGTCTGTGGTTTAAGATTTTTTAAGACTATAGCTTTCCTGTCTTCTAATATAGTCCTTCCTCCTACACTTAAATTATGGCCTAGATATTTGACTTGCCTTTTACATCATTGCAATTTATTTTTGTTAACTTTATGTCCCTCTTCTGCTAGATGATGCAGTAAGGCCAATGAATCTTTGCAACAAATTCACAGGGCACTCCGGGACTTCGAAAATGGGCATTCTACAAGTTCTCCCCTGTGGGTCTCTAATCCACACAGGCTCAAGTTCCATGGCAAAAGTAATTTGTCCATTTGCAGATCTAACTATTGCCTTATGTCCCGATAGTTTGGAACCTGGAATCTTTTCCCGACATGCAGTCCTACATGCTCCTGTATTGCAAAGAAATTTAATTTCTTTCCCATTTACTGACAAGGTTATTTCAGGTTTTTCAGTGTTCAAACTCAGAATGTCCTGTAAATTGAAATCCACCTCCTCATTCTCTGTAATGTTTACACAAGAGGATTTGTTGAGTTGGGAAGCAGGCTGGCTTAGTCATGCGGTAGTTTGTCCGTATTCTCTTTTATTTTATATAATTTGATTCTTGCAACGCGGCTATTTTTTGTGTATTTAACCAACCATTAAAGCCGTGTTCTGTTATCCCTGTCTCTAAATATTAAATTTTATCAGGATCCTGTTTTTTTTTCTTTTAAATTTAATTTAATGAACTTCCAACCTTTACACTGCAGTGTATCCCTGTTTTTTATTTTACTACTTCCTTTCCCCATTTGAAAGAATTTGGTTCAGTGTAATACTACCTAGGGTAGTCTAGAACACTGTTTCTTTTCAGTAGGACGGTGATTCAAATATACTTTCTGTGGTAATTCTCACTTCAACTCTTTCGAGTGGAGAATTCTTGCCTTTGCATCCATAAAAGTCCACCATTTACTTTCCCACTGTTTTGGTATGGAATGAAAAACCTAGTGGTTTCCCATTTCCCATTTACACTCTCATTCAAACAGTTTTCATTCACACTGGCTCGTCAGAGGACTCCACCGTCCTATACGGAATTTAACTACGATGCCACGAAACTTTCCTAGTTTCTTTATTTATTAAACACGGAATTTAACTACGTACGTAGTTAAATACGTCCTCGCGGAATATGTCGGACTCCGCCGTCCCTCTTACCACTTGCCAGTGACTAGTATTACACAAGGTTTATTCTGCCGCAGACTTCTTCGTCGCGCAATTTACACACTCTTTTAATCCTTTTTCCTAAAAAAATGTAAAAATTTAACTCACCAAAGTCGTCTTCAATCCTGTGGATTGTCGTCAACCTTCAGATCCCAGTTGAGGAGAACGAAGACCAGTCCCGTAAAGGGTCTTACTTGCCGTGGCCACGGTCTCTTAACTGGAAGTCGGCTCCACAACTGGAATCCTCGGGTGTGTTGACATCCGGCTCGAAGGACCAATTTAATGTTGGATTTATCTTACCCAACATTATAAAAAATAGACACAAAAGGAATGAAGACACTGGTTTCTTTTTCTCATGAGGAGGGCGTATGGGAGATTGTTCAGATCACAGCCTCTCAACACGCTCTAAACAATCTCTCCCGTCGCTCCTGTATTTATTTGAAAATAGGGAGGTTTCTAAGTTTACAAGACATAACGTACTAAGCTACAAGACACAACACACTAAGGATAGGGTTTCAAGGTGAAAACATGGGACCAACACCTGCCACGTCCCGGCCACGTCCTTCTCTCTGATGATTCCTGCTGAGTCATCTTATTGAAGGCGAGACATCTACCTTTCTCAAAATCGTCCATAATACTAATGCAAGCTAAGCAAATAAATGATAACTTCTACAATATATTTAACATACATACATATTTATAGTTGGAAGGAACAGAATAGTTATGGTGTTTATTTTGTTTTTTTCTTGTTTTTAAACCCTCACAATGTGTTAAAAACCTGGGGGTCATTTTTGCTCTGACCTTACTTTTACTCCACACATCAAGAATGTAACTAAGGTACGGTCAATTTAGAGTCTTCAATTAACCTACCACGCATGTTTTTGGGATGTGGGAGGAAACCGGAGTGCCCGGAGAAAACCCACGCAGGCACAGGTAGAACATGCAACACAGGCGGGCCGGGATTGAGCCCCGTTCCTCAGAACTGTGAGGCTGACGCTCTAACCAGTCATCCACCGTGCCGCCGCTGATTGGACTTGTTTCCTGAAATTGATTAGTCAATAATGTACAATACCTGAACGATTCGTCTGTCCATCGGCAGACCTGGCTTCGGTAGACCTGAATGGATCCGGTCCAATGGAGTGCCTGCAAAGGCAATCTCAAAATGGGATAGGGCGCACACAGATCTTCATATATACGTGAATTAATTAAATTGACTTCTGACAGCTTTGGTGGTCGCTGAGGCAAAAACTGGGGCATGGGAGGAGTTCAGTGAGGCCATGGAGAACGACTTCCAGACGGCTTCAAAGAAATTCTGGTCCAATACCGTCACAGTTGGGGGAAACAGTGCACCATCAACACTGTGTATAGTGGGGTTTGGACACTGCTGACCTCTGCTCGGGACGTTGTGAGTCGGTGGGGAGAATCCTTCGAAGACCTCCTCAATTCCACCGACATGCCTGCCCATGTGAAAGCAGAATCTGGGGTCTCTGAGGCGGGCTCTTCTATCTCTGGGGTTGAGGTCACTGAGGTAGTTAAAAAGCTCCTCAGTGGCAAGGCCCCGGGGGTGGATGTGATTCACCCGGAGTTCCTAAAGCCTCTGGATGTTGTGGGGTTGTCATGGTTGACCTGCCTCTGCAACATCGCGTGGACATCGGGGACAGTGACCTCTGGATTGGCAGTTTGGGGTGGTGGTCCTCCCTTTTAAGAAGTAGGACCAGCGGGTGTGTTCCAACTACAGGCTCCCTGGTAAGGTCTATTCAGGGGTGCTGGAGAGCAGGGTCCGTCGGGAAGTCGAATCTCAGATTCAGGAGGAGCAATGTGGTTTTCGTCCTGGCCGTGGAACAGTGGACCAGCTCTTCACCCTCGGCAGGGTCCTCGATGGTGCATGGGAGTTCGCCCAACCAGTCTACATGTGTTTTGTGGACTTGGAGAAGGCGTTCGACTGTGTCACTCGGTGAGTCCTGTGGAGGGTGCTTCTGGAGTATGGTGTACCGGACCCCTTGATACGGGGTGTTTGGTCCCTGTGCGACCAGTGTCAGAGTTTGGTCCGCATTGCCGGCAGTAAGTCGGACTCGTTTCCGGTGAGGGTTGGACTCCGCCAAGGCTGCCTTTTGTCACCGATTCTGTTCATAACTTTTATGGACAGAATTTTAAGCGCAGCCGAGCCGTAGAGGGGTCCGGTTTGGTGGCCTCAGTATTGCATCTCTGCTTTTTGCAGATAATGTGGTTCTGTTGGCTTCATCAAGCCGTGACCTCCAACTCTCACTGGAGCAGTTCGCAGCGGAGTGTGAAGCGGCTGGGATGAGAATCAGCACCTCCAAATCTGAGACCATGGTCCTCAGTCGGAAAAGGGTGGTGTGCCCTCTCCATGTCGGGGATGAGATCATGCCCTAATTGGAGGAGTTCAAGTAGCTTGGGGTCTTGTTCACGAGTGAGGGAAGAATGGAACGGGAGATCGACAGGTGGCTCGGTGCAGCGTCTGCAGTGATGCGGACTTTGTATCGGTCTGTTGTGGTAAAGAAGGAGCTAAGCCGAAAGGCGAAGCTCTCAATTTACCGGTCGATCTATGTTACTACCTTCATCTATCGTCACAAGCTATGGGTTGTGACCGAAAGAACACGATCCCAGATATAAGCGGCCGAAATGAGTTTCTGCCACAGGGAGTCCGGGCTCTCCCTTAGAGATAGGGTGAGAAGCTTGGTCATTCGGGAGGGGCCGCTACTCCTCCGCATTGAACGGAGCCAGATGAGGTGGCCACTGGGAGGAGACCCCGGGGACGACACAGGACACTCTGGACAGACTATGTCTCTCGGCTGGCCCGGGAATGCCTTGGGATCCCCCCGGAAGAGCTGGATGAAGTGGCTGGGGAGATAAAAGTCTGGCTTCCCTGCTAAAGCTACTGCCCCTGCGACCCGACCTCGGATAAGTGAAAGAAAATGGATGGATGAATGGATGCATCTCCGCATTGCTGGTAGCCCAGTCGGTGGGATTTGGCTTGGGATTTGAGAAATGTCAAAGAAGCGGAAAAGAACATTGCGCATAAAGTTCAATTTGTAAGAAAGACACAATGCAAAGCACGTATGTGTGTTGTTAAAAATCTGTGTTGTTTGACAGAGTTAAACAAAAAGGTGCCCAATTAGTTGTGTGCCGACTGATAAACAAAAGGCTTAAATCCTTCTAATCATGCTGAAGTTTGCTCCGCCAGAGAAATGTCAAAATATCATAATGAAATGCAGTTTGCAGCATATAACATCACTTTTAATGAATAAATATCTGGCGACCAGTTCAGGGTGTACGCCGCCTCTCGCCCGAAGAGAGCTGGTATAGGCTCCAGCACGCTAGTGAGGATAAGCGATACAGAAAATGGATGGATGGTTGGATGGATGTAAAACTAAACACACATAACAAAAGAATTACACCTATTGAATGTTCAAACACATCACAGACTTTGTTTCTTTCTTTGTTTTTGTTCACAAAAATCACTAGCTCAAAGCTCACACACAATGAATGAAAATTGACGAGCTAACGAAAATTAGCATTGAATTCTATCTCTCAAAAGAATGACTATTTGTTCACAAACGTTGTATAAACACATTCAAACAGGCAATATAACAATACTCTATCCCATATATTCTTTAAACTGTGAAAAACTAGTTATAATAATATTTCATCGTGACTTCTACTTTCTTTGTTACTGTATAAGTATCTCATTGCTTATACCACACTGGCCCTCCGAGGCCAAGACATGCACAGCAGGAATAGCGATTGTCAATAAAACTAAACCCCAGTTGCATCAATATTATATTTCATGTTTTTTTTAATTTTTAAATCTTTTCATTAATCTATTCAAATGTAGAGTATGCTTATTTTAAGTTATGCAGTGGTTATGTTGCAATTTGTGTGTGTGTGTATATATAAATATACATATCCATCTATTTTCTGAGCCGCTTATCCTCATAAGGGTCGTGGGAATGCTGGAGCCTATCCCAGCCATCATCGGGCAGCAGGCGGAGTACACCCTGAACTGGTTGCCAGCCAATTTCAGGGCACACATAAACAAACAACCATTCACACCTACGGGCAATTTAGAGTCTTCAATGAACCTACCAAGCATGTTTTTGTGAGCAAACCGGAGTGCTCGGAGAAAACCCACGCAGGCACGGGGAGAACATGCCAACTCCACACAGTCGGGTCGGGGATTGAACCCCGGTCCTAAAGAACTGTGAGGCAGACGCTCTAACCAGTCGTCCACTGTGGCGTATATATATATATATATGTATATAAAAGTGCAAATCACCTGCCGACTTGAACGAAAGACTAATGAGCAAGCGTACCATTCTAAACTTAATTCAAGAAAGAAGCGAGGATTTTCAAATACGTTAGGCTAATCGCCTTAAAGCAGCTCTAACGCTGGAAGACAGATTTGACATGGTTCAAACTGCACACAAAATGGACTTTATACCGATCTGATCGGCTTGATCGGTATCAACCGATAATTAGCATTTTATGCCGATTGGCTGATCGGCTTTAATGTCATAATTCGCCGATCTGATATATTTTAATCCAAAAGCTAGTTTATTTTTAGCCTTGTCGCTTGTCTTTTGACGTAGTACTGTCTTTTGACGTAGTACTGTAAATATCTGACCCCCAATCTTCGTGATTGGGGGTCAGAGAAGATGCAGCTGGATAAGACAGCAGACGCGATTTATCGATGTCATTCAAAAAATAAAAAGCCTTAAATGGAAATGGCTGGCCACGTTGCTCGAAGAGCTGACAAAAGGTGGACCACAGAAACTATCAATTGGATACCACTGGGCACAAACCGAAGACCTAAATGTAGATGGATAGATGAAATTATTAAACACACCGGAATACACTGGCAACGAATTGTTGCAAACTCCCGGAGTAGTTGGAAACGTGAAGAAGACGCCTTCATCCTGCAGTGGATAGAAAATGGCTGCTGCTGCTGATGATGATATATGCACATACGTCCTTTATGTTTTATCTTTTGTATTGTTTTTTAGTCTTTATAAGTTTTATTCCAGTGTCTCCTCATGGGAGCCTCAGCACTTGGAGTTGTGTTTGGTCTGCCTGCGGGGATGTCAGTTTCCCAGAGTGGGCTCTCTGCACAATGTGGGGGAAGTCCTGTCTGTTTTTATCTCTGTGAAGCATTTTGGGTTGCATTACTTGTGAATGAAAAGTCCAACTGTATATACTGTAAATAAAATTTGACTTGATTTGATAGTGTGGTATTAATATTTAGCATAAAGGTTATTGTATTTTCTCTGACTTTAGTTGGCATTGTAAGTCCTTTAACCATTGCAAAGTGTAAAAGATATTGCAAGTGTAAATAACCATGTCAGAACTCTTCCTGCATCGGTGTTTTTAAAGCGCAATTGTGTTTGTGTGAAAGCTCATCTTTTAGCATTCACACAATGAAATAAACAATCAACACTTTTTTGCTCTTTCACGTGTGTGGCAATGTAATGTCCTGCATTCATTTGCCCTAACAGTGAAATTGTTTCCAGTCACATGTGAGTACATCCAAGGAGTGAAACAGTTCTACTACAGAGCTCAACAGTTCTATGAGGATGTGCCAGCCTCAGAAGAGGGAATGATGGGAGACTTTGTGGAGATATCCAATGTGGATCTAGAAGCTTCCCGCCAGTTTCTGAAGAGGTTTGTGGTAAGTGCGACTAAAAACATTTTTTTTTTTAACTACTGAATCAGTCGGCTGTATGACACTTTCAACCCAAAGTTAGCTTTAGTCCACCATAAAATTAACTATTGTTCAATATTGTCAATTCTCCTTCACAAAGATCATAGTCAGTGTCATTGTCTGCAAAGAGAATCAAATATTCATAATGATGTTATCGCTACGCTGAGAGATAAGCAGTCAATCTAATGCTGCTGTAAATAACTGAAGATGTTTTTATTATACAAACCCCAATTCCAATGAAGTTAGGACATTGACATAATAAAGACATATTACAATGATTTGCAAATAATTTTCAAACGATACTCTATTGACACACCGCCTTACAGAATTCCTTCCAAACTTGCGAAGAAAACTGGGGACCTCGGTCGGAGACAATATTGATGGGAATACCATGGAGTTTGAACATATGCAATACAATACATTACTGTGACTGAGTTACCTTCTGAGGTGGGTAGGCCGGTAACGAAGTCCACGGCGATGTGAGACCAATGGCGGCTTGAAATCGGCAAAGGGCGCAGCAGACCAGCTGGGGGGAGTAAAGAAATAAAGTAACGTAATTTCCCGTGTATAATGCACACCCATGAATAATACGCACCCCCAAAGTTGATCTAAAAATTCTGGAAAACCCTTCTACCTATGTATAATGCATTTTTACAATGCATGATTTTGCTTCTACCCATATGATCAAAACATAAAATATCTGTATTGTGTTAGTTTTTTTTTAAGAATTATTCTGAAGTTCAGCACTTTATTTGAACACGTAATTCTCTTATTTTGAAATTCACAGCCCTACTTTTATTTAGTGAATGAGAAAACACAGTTGAGCTCATTTTTAATTACCCAGGCAGAATTTGTAAGGGGTACAATTATTTCAAGAAAACATGCAAAGGGTTACAAAAAGCCATTTCTAATGCCTGGATCAGACGACAAGACAAATTTGGTCTTTCCCGATTGCACTATGTCAGACTACTGCCATAAAATTTGTGGCAGTAGTCTGACATAGTGGCAACACTACACGACATGTATTCCGATACCACCGCATCCCGTCTTTTACGATCACTGGGCTTTATCTTGTCAAATTAAATGCTGTCGGAGAGGCAGAACCAAAGAACGTGTGACTGGTCAACGTGACTGGATACAGCGGTTCCCATGGCAACAACAACAACAATGTGCTGCGCCAATCTATTGTCCATCCATCCATTTTCTGAGCTGCTTTTCCACACTCGGGTCGTGGGTATGCTGGCGCCTATCTCAGCTGAATTCGGGCGAGAGGCGGCGTACAGGGCACATATAAAGAAACCATTCACAATCACATTCACACCTACGGGCAAATTAGAGTCTTCCATCGACCTACCATGCATGTTTTGCACTCGGACAAAACCCACGCAGTCACGGGGAGAAATGCAAACTCCACACAGACGAGGTCGGATTTGAACCTGGGTCTGTGAGGAACTGTGAGGCAGATGTGCTAACCAGTTGTCCACCGTGCCGCCCCAATCTATTGTTCATTCAAGGATTGCTTGAGGTATGTTGATGTTCTTTTTATACGATATGGCTCGTAAGCAGGCAACAAAATATTATGTAGCCTAGCAAGCTAGTGCCAGCACTAACAGTTGTACGTAAACATGCTGGGATTCTGTCGAATCATCCTCTAAAGCGTTGGTAAACATTGGTTTGTGCGTGTGAGTAAATGTTAACAAGTTGTTGTTGATATGACACAGAAGATATGAAAGTCAAACATTCTTGACTTTTTATATTGGCGCTTTTTATATTAGCGCTCACCCCCATCCTGATGAAGTGCTTCGAGCGGCTAGTCATTTATCCCCCCCCCCCCCAATCCATGGACCCGTTCCAGTTTGCATATCGGTCCAACCGGTCAACCGATGACACCGTCTCCACCGCCCTCCACTCTGCCCTCACACACCTGGACTCTTAGGACTCATATGTGTGACTGCTGTTCATAGACTTCAGCTCAACATTCAATACCATCATCCCTCAACAACTGATCCACAAATTGGACCAGCTGGGGCTCAAAACTTCGATGTGCAACTGGCTGCTGGACTTTCTGACAGGGAAACTACAGAGAGTATGGGTCGGTAGCAACACATCCAGCACCATCACTCTGAACATGGGGGCCCCTCAAGATTGTGTGTTGAGTCCCCTCCTCGTCACCCTGGTGACCTATGACTGGACACGACATACAGCTAGAACCTCTTCATCAAGTTTGCAGACGACACAACTGTGGTGGGTCTCATCAGCAATGGGGACGAAACAGACTAAAGGAGTTAAGTGAGCCGCCTGGCCGGGTGGTGCACGGACAACAATCTCTCCCTAAATGTGGAAAAAAACAAGGAGATTGTTGTGGACTTCAGGAAAGAGAACTCCCAGCATGCTCCCCTCAACATCAACGGTGCTGCAGTGGAGAAGAGTGCGCAGCACCAAGTTCCTGGGAGTGCACATCACCGAGGACCTCTCCTGGACCAGCAACACCTCATCACTGGCCAAGAAAGCTCCCCAGCGTCTCTACTTCTGCACAAGCTGAGAAGAGCCAGAGCCCCTACCCCCATCATGTGCTCGTATTACAGATGGACCATAAAGCGCAGCCTGAGCAACTGCATCACTGTTTGGTACGGAGCCTGCACCGCATCCTGCCGCAAGACTCTCCATCGCATAGTGAGGGCAGCTGAGATCATTGGAACCTCTCTTCCCTCCCTGCAGGAGAGTTACAGCACCTGCCTCACCCGCAAAGCCCTCCGCATAGCGGTGGATGCCATCACACAGCCTCTTCAGTCTGCTGCCATCAGGGTGGAGACTGCGGAGTCTGAGGGGCAGGACTAGCCGACTCAAAGACAGTTTTATTCATCAGGCTGTCAGGAATCTGAACTCTCTGCCTGCTCTACCTCTTCTGTCCTCTGCCCACCTGAACTCTGAACTCTGACGCCCCACAAACATGCGCATGCGCACACACACACACACACACACACACACACACACACACACACACACAATCAAACATGCAGACACACACAAGCCACTTTAGCAGCATTGGGGTTTTGTCATCGAATTTATGTCTTATTTGCCTTGGTTCTCTTACCTTGACTATGTTGCAAACATCACCTGATCTTTGATATTTGCACATTAAATTAATACTTTTTATACTGTATATACCATAGTTTTATTTATAGAATGCAGCTCTATGGGGGGCACAAGTCAGTGCAAACTGGAGGCCGGTCCCAAACCAGGATAAATGCAGAGGGATGCGTCAATAAGGGCATCCGGCTTAAAACTTTGCCAAACAAATATGAGCGTTCATCCAAAGAATTCCATACCGGATCGGTCGTGGCCCGGGTTAACAACGTCCGCCACCGGCGCTGTCAACCTGCAGGGCGCCGTTGGAAATTCAGCTACTGTGGGTCGAAGTCAGAGAAGAAGAAGAGGTGGAAAGTGGGTTCTTCGGCAAAAAGAGAAGAGAAAAGCACAGAGCCTAGAACTCAATGTGGGGACTTTGAATGTTGGGACTATGACAGGAAAATCTCGGGAGTTGGTTGACATGATGATTAGGAGAAAGGTTGATACATTGTGTCTCCAGAAGACCAGGTGGAACGGCAGTCAGGCTAGAAGTTTAAGGGCAGGGTTTAAATTATTTTACCATGGTGTAGATGGGAAGAGACATGGAGTCGCGGTTATTTTAAAAGAAGAGTTGGCTAAGAATGTCTTGGAGGTGAAAAGAGTATCAGATCGAGTGATGAGGCTGAAACTTGAAATTGAGGGTGTTGTGTGTAATGTGATTAGTGGCTATGCCCCACAGGTAGGATGTGACCTAGAGTTGAAAGAGAAATTCTGGAAGGAGCTAGACGTAGTTCTGAGCATCCCAGACAGAGAGAGTCGTAATTGGTGCAGATTGTAATGGACATGTTGGTGAAGGTAATAGGGGTGATGAAGAAGTGATGGGTAAGTACGGCATCCAGGAAAGGAACTTGGAGGGACAGATGGTCGTAGACTTTGCAACAAGGATGCAAATGGCTGTAGTGAACACTTTTTTCCAGAAGAGGCACGAACATAGGGTGACCTACAAGAGTGGAGGTAGAAGCACGCAGGTGGATTACATTTTGTGCAGACGATGTAATCTGAAGGAGGTTACCAACTGTAAGGTAGTGGTAGGGGAGAGTGTGGCTAGACTGCATAGGATGGTGGTGTGTAAGATGACTCTGGTGGTGGGGAGGAAGATTAGGAAGACAAAGGCAGAGAAGAGAACCATGTGGTGGAAGCTGAGACAGGACGAGTGTTGTGCAGCTTTTCGGGAAGAGGTGAGACAGGCTCTCGGTGGACGGGAGGAGCTTCCAGAAGACTGGACCACTGCAGCCAAGGTGATCAGAGAGGCAGGCAGGAGAGTACTTGGTGTATCTTCTGGCAGGAAAGGAGAGAAGGAGACTTGGTGGTGGAACCACACAGTACAGGAAATCATACAAGGAAAAAGGTTAGCTAAGAAGTGGGACACTGAGAGGACCGAGGAGAGGCGAAAAGAATACATTGAGATGCGACACAGGGCAAAGGTAGAGGTTGCAAAGGCCAAACAAGAGGCATATGATGACATGTATGCGAGGTTGGACACTAAAGAAGGAGTAAAGGATCTATACAGGCTGGCCAGACAGAGGGATAGAGATGGGAAGGATGTGCAGCAGGTTAGGGTGATTAAGGATAGAGATGGAAATATGTTGACTGGTGCCAGCAGTGTGCTAGCTAGATGGAAAGAATACTTCGAGGAGTTGATGAATGAGGAAAATGAGAGAGAAGGGAGAGTAGAAAAGCCAAGTGTGGTGGACCAGGAAGTGGCAATGATTTGTAAGGGGGAAGTTAGAAAGGCATTAAAGAGGATGAAAAATGGAAAGGCAGTTGGTCCTGATGACATTCGTGTGGAGGTATGGAAGCATCTAGGAGAGGTGGCTGTGTAGCTTTTGACCAGCTTTTTCAATAGAATTCTAGTGCGTGAGAAGATGCCTGAGGAATGGAGGAAAAGTGTACTAGTGCCCATTTTTAAGAACAAAGGTGATGTGCAGAGCTGTGGGAACTATAGAGGAATAAAGTTGATGAGCCACACAATGAAGTTATGGGAAAGAGTAGTGGAGGCTAGACTCAGGACAGAAGTGAGTATTTGCGAGCAACAGTATGGTTTCATGCCTAGAAAGAGTACTACAGATGCATTATTTGCCTTGAGGATGTTGATGGTACATAGAAGGTCAGAAGGAGCTAGATTGTGTCTTTGTAGATATAGAGAAAGCCTATGACAGAGTACCCAGAGAGGAACTGTGATACTGCATGCGGAAGTCTGGCGTGGCAGAGAAGTATGTTAGAATAATACAGGACATGTACGAGGGCAGCAGAACAGCGGTGAGGTGTGCTGTAGGTGTGACAGACGAATTTAAGGTGGAGGTGGGACTGCATCAGGGATCAGCCCTGAGCCCCTTCCTTTTTGCGGTGGTGATGGATAGGCTGACAGATGAGGTTAGACTGGAATCCCCGTGGACCATGATGTTTGCAGATGACATTGTGATCTGCAGTGAAAGCAGGGAGCAGCTGGAGGAACAGTTAGAAAGATGGAGGCATGCACTGGAAAGAAGAGGAATGAAGATTAGCCGAAGTCAAACAGAATATATGTGCATGAATGAGAGGGATGGTGGGGGAAGAATGAGGCTACAGGGAGAAGAGATGGCAAGGGTAGAGGACTTTAAATACTTGGGGTCAACCGTCCAGAGCAATGGTGATTGTGGTAAGCAAATGAAAAAACGGGTCCAAGAAGGTTGGAACGGGTGGAGGAAGGTGTCAGGTGTGTTATGTGACAGAAGAGTCTCTACTCGGATGAAGGGCAAAGTTTATAAAACAGTGGTGAGGCCAGCCATGATGTACGGATTAGAGACAGTGGCACTGAAGAGACAACAGGAAGCAGAGCTGGATTGGGCATAAATTAAGATGTTGAGGTTCGCTCTCGGAGTGACCAGGTTGGATAAAATTAGAAATGAGCTCTTCAGAGGGACAGCCGAGGTTCGATGTTTTGGAGACAAAGTTAGAGAGAGCAAACTTCAATGGTTTGGACAGGTCCAGAGGAGAAATAGTGAGTATATTGGTAGAAGGATGATGAGGATGGAGCTGCCAGGCAAGAGAGCTAGAGGAAGACCAAAGAGAAGGTTGATGGATGTCGTGAGGGAAGACATGAGGGCAGTTGGTGTTCGAGAGGAGGATGCAGGAGATAGGCTTACATGGAAAAGGATGACGCGCTGTGGCGACCCCTAACGGGACAAGCCGAAAGGAAAAGAAGAAAAAGAAGAATACCATAGTTTTTTGTAACTTTTTATATTGATGTTATTATTTGTCTTTTGTAGCACAACGGGCCCTTGAGTACCGTAATTTCAATCCTCTGTATTTCTTACGTACATGATGAATTAATAAAAGCATCTTGTACCTTGTACCTTGTATCCTCACATGGCGAAAACACAGAACAATGGTGAACCTTCCCAGGAGTGGCTGGCTTACAAAGATTACCCCAAGAGAACAGCATGACTCATCCAAGAGGCCACAAAGGAACTCAGGACAACTTCTAAATAACTGCTGGCCTCCTTTGCAGTTAAGGTCAGTGTTCATAACAACAATAAGGAAGACACTGGGCAAAAAGAGCATCCATGGCAGTGTTCCAAGGCGAGAACCACTGGTTACCAAAAAGAACATAAAGGCTCGTCTTACATTTGCAAAAACACATCTCAATGATTCCCAAGACTTTTGGAAGAATATTATATGGACTGACAAGATGAAAGGTGAAATGTTTGAATGGTCTATATTTCGTTACATCTGTTGTAAATGTAGCACAGCATTTCAGAAAAAGAACTGCTTCGCTCCTTCTGGACCTTGGATAACATACTGTGATTGATGGAACCATGAATTCGTCTCTTTAACAGAAAATCTTGAAGGAGAATGTTCAGCCATCAGTTCGTAACCTCAAGCTGAAGCGCAATTGGGTTCTGTAGCAGGATAACGATCCAAAACACACCAGCAAGTTAGCTTCGGAATGGCTTGAAAAAACTGTGGCTCAGGTCAAACGTCCAGACTTGAATCCCATTGAAATGCAGCGGCATGACCTTAAAAAGGCCGTTCATGCTCGAAAACCCTCAATTTTTGCTGAATTCAGGCAATTCTGCAAGGAAGGGTGGGCCAAAATATCTCCACAGAGATGTGAAAAACCCATTGCCAGTTATACAAAACGCTGAATTTCAGTTGGCCCATTACATTTTCACACAAGCCCAGGTAACTTTGAATATATTTGTTTTCCTTAATAAATGAAGTCACTGTTGAAGTTTATCTGATATTTACATTTGTTTGATGATCTTAAACATTAAAGTGGGGAAACTATGCAAAAATATAAGAATCTGTAAAGAGGGCCAATACCTTTTCATGGCACAGTAAATGTTGTGGACAGGTGTATGCATTTTAAAATGAGTATGTGTCTATGTGTCTTCGTATTTTTATCTTTGTATTGTTATCTTCGTATTGTTATATTTATTTAATGAGAATGTTGCACTGAATATTACATTTTGATTTTAGTTACGGCTCTGTTATGTTCAGCGGGTTAGGTTAATTGTGATGAGATGGATCTAACCCTTTATAAAAAGTTGAGGTGGAAAAATGTGAGTCAGCATATGCGTAATAACTATTAAATACAACAATATACCCCTCTCTGCCCTCCTTTTCTAAACAAACAGTGTCCTTTCCAACAAACAATGGAGACTCTCCCGCCCTCGGGCTGGGCGGGGACTGGCTGCATCGCAGTTCCTGTGGGTTGGGGGGGGGGGGGGGGGGGCGTCTGGCTCTCCTAGAGTTGGAGGGGGGGTGGGGTGATTGGCTGGGGGGTGGCATTGGGTCCCTGCAGCCCCCGCATTGGGTCCCTGCAGCCCCCGCTGGTTGGTCGGGCGCCTCGGTGGGGCCGGTGGACCGCCCTGACACCCTCGGTGTGGGACGTGTCCCGTCCGCCGGGCTGCCCTCGGGTGGACCCCTGGGCCTGATCCCGCCACTCGATTGATTGGGTGGGGTCCTCAACCGCCGCGTTGCGGCCACAGCAATTACAGGACATTTCTGTCAGTCTTTGTGCATGTAAAACGGTATCAATTCACTTGCATGTATCTGCAGGAACACACCCCAAGGACTCTTTCACTGGGTGTGGGGTAACGCACTGACTGCAACAAATAACCCGTGAATATGCAAATCGCTTGTGTGTCCCCTCACTTAAACTCTCGTCCTGTAGACTTTTATAATTTACATAATTAATAGCACCACACTTCGGTTGTACAGCCGGGTTCACGACCCTGGTTCTGCATGCTTCTTCTCCTGTCCTTGTCCTGCTCTATCTAGTCCTGTCCTTCCCTCACAGGGTGTAGCACTCCAGCCCCATGCAACACTCATATTTAACGTTTAATTGTTGGAGATAATGTAATGATTTACTTCTCTCATCCTGTTTACAAGGCTGCCCTTTGTCACCGATTCTGTTCATAACTTTTATGGACAGAATCTCGCAGTCGAGGCGTAGAGGGGGTCCGGTTTGGTGGCCTCAGTATTGCATCTCTGCTTTTTGCAGATGATGTGGTTCTGTTGGCTTCATCAAGCCGTGACCTCCAACTCTCACTGGAGCAGTTCGCAGCTGAGTGTGAAGCGGCTGGGATGAGAATCAGCACCTTCAAATCTGAGACCATGGTCCTCAGTCGGAAAAGGGTGGCGTGCCCTCTCCAGGTCGGGGATGAGATCCTGCCCCAAGTGGAGGAGTTCAAATATCTTGGGGTCTTGTTCACGAGTGAGAGAAGAATGGAACGGGAGATCGACAGGCGGATCGGTGCGGCATCTGCAGTGATGCGGACTTTGTATCGATCCGTTGTGGTAAAGAAGGAGCTAAGTCGGAAGGCGAAGCTCTCGATTTACCGGTCGATCTACGTTCCTACCCTCACCTATGGTCACAAGTTGTGGGTCGTGACCGAAAGAACAAGATCCCAGATACAAGCGGCCGAAATGAGTTTCCTCCGCAGGGTGTCGGGGCTCTCCCTTAGCGATAGGGTGAGAAGCTCGGTCATCCGGGAGGATCAGAATAAGAATCAGAATCAGAATCATCTTTATTTGCGAAGTATGTCCAAAAACACACAAGGAATTTGTCTCCGGTAGTTGGAGCCGCTCTAGTA
The DNA here is from genome assembly GCF_024500385.1 of Phyllopteryx taeniolatus. Lineage (NCBI taxonomy): Eukaryota > Metazoa > Chordata > Actinopteri > Syngnathiformes > Syngnathidae > Phyllopteryx > Phyllopteryx taeniolatus. Next base: position 1,712,251 of record NC_084508.1, read on the forward strand.
CGACAACAGACAGTCAATTGACAGAGAACACTTTGGAGACAGAAATTCATTGACAAAAAAACAGTCACTGAGCAGTAAAGGGTTGCTAGTTATCTGGTAATGCTGGTAATTTTTTTTGTTTTTTTGTGACAATTGTGCAAAAAGATGGAGTCCTCTAGCACTTAGAGCAGTTCGAATGACTAATATTGCAATAGTCCGGTGCAATGACCATTGTGCAAAGGGCGCCGAGACTTCAAGGAGTGTATGCGGTTTAAAGTGACGAGTAGTGCGATAATCTGGGACAATGTTGGTTGTCCCAGATTATCGCACTACTCAGAGTAGAGCCGCTGCTCCTCCACATCGAGCGGAGCCAGATGAGGTGGCTGGGGCATCTAATTCGGATGCCTCCCGGCCGCCTCCCTGGTGAGATGTTCCGGGCACTAATTCCTTAGTGTATCATCAATTAAAACAGTAAACACAGTCTAAAACTCTTGACTGACCATGTTCAAACCGGCTGCCACCTACAACTCAATCACAGACCTTCAGGAGTACACAGAGACTGTTACTGCCTATATAAGCAAGTGCATGGATGATGTCACCACCACTAAGTCCATCACTGTCCGTGCTAATCAGAAGCTATGGCTGTCGGGGGAGGTCTACAGACTACTGAAGGTCTGCAACACGGCTTTTAGATTTGGGGATGAGGAGGGCCTGAGGAGAGCCAGGGCCATCAGGAAGGCCAAGAGGGAGTACTCCAGGAAGATCGCCCACCGCTTCAGTGACAGCAGGGACACCAGGAGTCTGTGGCGTGGTATTCAGACCATTACGGACTATAAACCCTTACCAGAGACCTGCGACAGCTCCACCTCCCTGCTAAATGAGCTAAATGACTTCTTTGCTCGCTTTGAGGCACACAACAGCACCCCTGCACACAAGACTCCACCCCCTCCTGGTGACCAAGTGCTGACACTGATCTGGGACAGCGTGAAAAGATCTCTTGACAAGATCAACACAAGAAAAGCCCAGATGACATACCTGGTCGTGTTCTGAGGGACTGTACAGCTGACCTCACAGATGTCTTCACGGACATCTTTAAGACCTCCTTGAGTCAGGGTGTTGTCCCCACGTGCTTCAAAGACACCACCATCATTCCGGTCACAAAGAAGTCGTCTCCTTCCTGCCTCAATGACTACCGTTCCAAACAATAATGTTCACTCACGAATTTAATATGCTGACAGAAAACACTAATTCGTTAGGGTGTCATCAATTAAAACAGTAAACACAGAGACCATCACAGGTCTGTCCCTGTGATGGTCTCTTAAAACTCTTAACGTAAGCATAAAAAAGCTTAACGTGGCTTAATGTCCCAAAACTGTCACCAATCATCACCAAAAGTGATGTGGACATCTCTACTCATGGCAGCTTTAACCTCTTAAAATATTACATTCACACCTACGGTCAATTTAGAGTCTTCAATCAACCTACCACGCATGTTTTTGGGATGTGGGAGGAAACCGGAGTGCCCGGAGAAAACCCACGCAGGCACGGGGAAAACATGCAAACTCCACACAGGCGGGGCCAGGGATTGAAGCCCGGTCCTCAAAACTGTGAGGCAGACGGTCTAACCAGTCGTCCACCGTGCCGCCCAGTTTCTCAACAGTTTAATATAAATTGGGACAGTAATGTTTCCTCTCCCAGTAAGGTGCTATTGTACCCTACTTCCTTGGAACACAATAAAAACACCTTTGAATAAACTAAGAAACGGTGGAAAATGCACTTCTTTATCAACAAACGTAATGAATACGTCTGAAGTAATGAAGTTATTTATGGAGCGGTCCTGCCTTTAAGTGACTGATGTGACCACTGTTCCCGGGTTGATAGTTAAGTGCACCAAGCACTGGGGTAATTGCGCAGGCCGCTGGTTCAGCATTCAGCACCATTTCATCAGGATTCCAAGGAGTGACGTCTGGCACCGCGTGAGCTGTAATCACTCTCTATTGTCCAAGCTATCGCCAAACTCTTGTAGCCTATCCAAATTATAAAATCTTTGGTCAAATATGAAAAACAAAAACAAAAACAACAAACACACGCACACACATTTGAATGGAGCCCACATGAAGTGTTTATTTTGCTGTTAAACCTCACGGGAAAATCTGAAAACCTTCCCAAAACAGTCACGTGGTGCAGCCGGGCAGCGAGGCTTCGGACGTCCTCCCGTAAATGAAGCAAGCCTTGATACGCACTTTGCGGAAACGCCTCCTCCATTACCCAACACACATTTCGAAGAAAAAGCAGAAAAAGATTAAGAGAAATCGGAATCCAACATTTCAAAACTGAATCTAATTCAAAGTCCTATGCGCTTAAAGGTCCCATATTTTACCAAACCAACTTTTTCCAGGATTTGGGATGTTATATTGGCTCTATGGTGCTTCATTAAACATGTGAAATATGAATTACAATAGTCCATGCATTCCTGTGTTCCAGACATTTTTCTGCCGAGAGGCCTGAAATCAGGTCATTCGAATTTCTCGAGCTTACTGTATCTAGGTCACTAGCAAAGAGCTCTGCCTACCTCTCAGCGCTGTCAACATAACAAACATGTGGGCTCTCACAAGTGGGTCTGCTACACGGAGGCAACCAGTCAGAGGAAAGGGGGCGGTCTTAGCCAAATATGGACAAAGCAGATACAAAAATGGGTCAAACAGAAGTAGCTGTCAGAGGGGCCTTTTCTGGACACTCTCATGACAAAAACAAGGTGGTTTTTTAAACACATTCGATTTCATTGGAGACCTTCTGGCAACTGCTCACTGAGTACTATGCTTTACGTAGCTTAATGTCACAAAACTGTGAGAAATCATCACCAAAATAAAAAAAAAATAAATGAAAAGGAAGAAAACAGGAGAAAGAAAGGTAAAGTTGTAACTTCTTTTTCTTTGTCCCATCATGAGGTCGCTGCCATGATTTGTTTGGCAGTAAAGAACAGTACAGATACAGGAAAAAAATTAAAATTAAGTATTTTTTAAAATATATTTGGTGATATAAAATACAGACGAAAATAAAAAACAAACCCCCCAAAATCCACTGTTTTATTTGTTTTGTAAGCATACTTATTTAAATTGCCGATTTGGGGGGGGGGGGGGGGGGGCATATCAAAATCTCACCTTGGGTGCCACATTGCAACCAATATAAAATTGAGCTGACGGAACCTGTTTTATATATGTGGAAATTAATCTGCAAGCACTTACCTTAGGAGGCTTTTCCACAAATAATTTTTAAAAAGAAGCCGCTTAAAATGTTTAACTATTCCTATTTTCACTCATTATTGTCTAAAAAAAATTGTAAATAAAAAAAATCCAGAATTTCAAATTTCCATATAGGTGAAAATTACACTGCAGAATACGTAATATTTCACTGAGGAAATGTTTTTTTTGCCCTCTGTACTTTACGTGTCAGGCTGGGACAGGCTGTGGGTGGGCCAAAAAATGGCTGAAAATCAAACATTTTATCAGAAAACAAGCCTAAAATTACTACAGATTTTAGGGGGGATATTTTTCCGCAGACATCATTTGTAAAGCCAGAACTATGGAATAGGTGTAAATGTTCACAGTATTAGATACATAGGTCCTTTAATCCATGCAACAAAAATCAAGCCAAATGTTTATTGTGAAAACAGAATTTCCCATCCATGCATCAATCTTCTGGTTATCCAAGGCCAGACTTCACTCTCTTCAGCCACTAGAGACCAAAATCAGGAGGCCTGCAGAAAAAAAAAACTATTACATATTTCCATCTTTCATACAATCACACCCTCGAGTGCCTGATGCAGGGTGGTTGGAGTGAGTTCAAAATATCAAATTTCAATTTTCACTGTATTTTTGTCTTCAGCAGGTCTAGACCTGTGACCAAAGCTAATTTTGATCATATCAAAAAGGTTTTTCAAAATGTTCTTGATCAATTACATCAAACTTTTACAAAAGTAATTTCGTTTGATGTAATTTTCATTTTTTTGCATCTTCAGGGCCCTGGGAAGGCTGGAACTCACTGTGCTCTGGACTGTGGCTCCGGTATTGGCCGTGTGACCAAAGGAGTTCTACTCCCGGTGTTTGAGAAAATGGAGATGGCGGACATGATGGAGCACTTCCTCCTCCATGCACATGAGGATTACCTGGGTGATGATGCAGACCGCATTGAAACCTACTACTGCTATAAGCTACAAGAATTTACACCTCCAAAAAACAAGTATGACGTCATCTGGATGCAGTGGGTGGCATGTAAGTAGAACTAAAAGGACTTCATAAGAGAAGATATTCCTTTGTTGATCCCACAAAGGGGAAATTCACATTTTTGGCAGCCGTAGTACACACATACAAGTACTCCACAAACAAACAGTGTTCATAGGGGGACTATGTATGAAACAAAAGAATGAAGATACTGCAAGGTAACAATACAAATATGATATAAGAATATAAAAATACTAAGCAGGATTTACAGTGCAATAATGAAGATTTAAAAAAATACAGGGATATAAATACAAATATACTTATGGGTATTGCACAAAATATTACACGTTCCGCCCATGCTACAGTGAGCAGACTTAGTTGTACAGTCTGTCAGCAGAGGGGACGAAGGATGTACGACATCTCTCTCTCACACAGCGTGAATAAAGAAGCCTGCCACTGATGGAGCTTTCCAGGGCTCTTACAGGGGTGGAAGACTTAAGCCATAACTCATGACAGCTTTGCTGTGATCCTCCTGTCTCCCACCACATCCACAGGATTGAGGCTGCAGCCTAGGACAGAGCCAGCTTTGTTCACCAAGTTTGTTGAGTCTCTTCCTCTCTGCAGTCGCTGCCGTGATGCTTCTGCTCCAACAGACCACACCATAAAAGATTGCTGATGCACCCACCGAGTCATAAAACGTCCTCAGGCATTAATCCGGAGGCGGTTCCGCTTGCAAAAGGCCACAAAATTTTGGCTCAGTTTTTGGTACTCCATTTCCTCTCCATTGTTGATGAGACCAGCAATGGCTGAGTCATCCGAGAACTTTTGTTCAGTTTGTTGTGTAGTGGGTGAAGTTAGATGGATAGATGGTGAAAAGGAGAGGGGCTAGGACAGTCCGCTGTGGTGCCCCTGTGCTGCAGACACACAGAGTGTCAGACACACAATCGTTTGTCCTCACAAACTGTGGCCTGGTAGTCAGGAGGTCCAGGACCCATGTTGACAGCTATTGGTGCCCTCCAGCATGGTCCAACGTGTCCCTCAGGAGTTCTGGCTGGATGATATTAAAGGCATTGGAGAAATTATAGAACATGATTCTCACAGTGTTTGCAAACCTCTCCAGGTGAGACAGGGATCTCTGCATGAAGAAGATGACAGCGTCCTCAATCCCAATGTTGGGCTGGTCGGCAAACTCCAGTGGGTCCACGGATGAGCTCACCTGGGGGCGCAGATGGTGGATGATCCACCTCTCTAAGGACTTTGCCAGGTGGGCTTTCAGAGCCACTGGCCAGTAGTGTTTGAAGTTACTAGGGTGAGATGACTTTGGCACATCCACAGCTGTGACCTACTGCAGCCTCAAGCTGATGTTAAATCCCGCACAGTTGCCTAGCGCAGAATTTGAGGAGCATAGAACTGACGCCATGGACCTGTTGCCTTCTTGACCTTGAGCCTGGCCAGTTCACTCGGTACCTGGGCTGTGGAGAGCACCATGCTGGATCAAGGTGCAGTGACTGTGCTGGGGGTTGTGGAGTGGCAAGGGGTGACTGGTTGATTAAAATCTGTTGAAGAACCTGTTTGTCATTCACCTACTCCTGGGGCCTCATGTACAAAGACTTGCGTGGATTTCCTTCTGAAACATGGCATACACTCAAATCCAGAAAACGTCGAAAGCACAAAAATATCCAGATGTATGAATCTGTGCGTACACATGAATCCAAACACATTTCCTTCGTACATCCCAATCAACGTAGAATTGAATTGAGCCGACACCTCCCTGTCCACGCCCACATTTAAATATGCAAATCATATTCAAATGAACCCTGCACCTGCGATTCAAATCTCTGCATGATCAGAAAAAAAAGTGTGCCAAAGTGTGGCCAAAACAGGCGGCGGAACCGGCGCAAAGGGCCTCACCACATTTGAGGAGCGAGTTACTGCAATCATGGGTGACACTGCGCTCTCCGGGGTGTTGGCAGCACATGTGGCTGACTCTGATTACCCCCAAGGTAAATAGCATGTATTTTCATAAATCACAACAAATGTGTTCAAACAGTAACCTACACTCAGCCCTATGAGATAAAGGCTCATGCGTAAATGTTGTATGTAGGGTATTTGTAACAAATCTTTTGAATCCAAATGGAAGCATGTCAGCATATCAAAGAGGATATCAAAAACTTTGACTCCTGCTTGATTACTCAATGTATTATTTTAATACACGGGAGAGGACACACTGTCGCAGCCACGTGCTACATGGTCGGGGGATTAGTCCACCGTCGCCGGTGTCTCTGGTGACACACACACAGAGGATTTGTCCACCGTCCCTGGCGTCTCCTCCGGCATCTCCAGCGTCTCCGTGTCCTCACCCGTGCTGTGCCGGAGTCACAAGAAGAGATTGTGAGGGCAATAGGTGGCATAGATGATTACTTTGATCAATGAATAGCGTATTTTCACAACCATAAGGCGCACCATATTAAAAGGCGCAATCTCAGTTACGGGGTCTATTTCTGCATTTAACACATACATAAGGCGCACCGTATTATTGAGCGCAGGCATGGTAAAACATACGCTAGCTTAAAACATACGGTAGCATGTATGCACGCTAAAACAATGTTTTTAAAAAGGCAGCGGCAGCAAAACTGAGTTCGGTCGTACTTTATTGAAGTATTTAACAATGTACTCACGTTATATTTTGATCAATCCTCATCCAAAAATCCATCAAAGTCCTCAACTTCTGTATCGGAAATGAACAGCTGGGCAAGTTCTCAATCAAACACGCCAGGTTCCCTCTCGTCATTGTCGGAGTCAGTCTCGTTGCCGTGCGGCTCCTCAGAAATGATGCCGGCTTTTACGAAAGCTCGAACAACAGTGCAAGCAGACACGTTAGCCCAAGCATCCACAATCCATTCACAAATTGTGGCGTAACTTGCCCGGCGCTGCCTCCTAGCCTTAGTAAAGCTGTGTTCGCCATCTGTCATCCATGGCTCCCACGCCGCTCACAACTTCACTTTGAACGCCCTATTTACACCGATGTGAGGCGGGTGGAGTTCCTTCGTCAAGCCTCCCGGAATGATGGCAAGCTCCGAGTTATTGCACTCAGTCGAATGGTGACTGTCGAGACGCTTCTCCTGGCTGTACTTTGCTCATTAATCCATTGCTCGAATTGGTCTTCCAACTCGGGCCACCTCGCCTTGTTTCCGCGGAAACTCAGCTTCGTCTTCTTGACTTGGAGAAGCTCGTTTTCCTGCTTCCTCCACTTGCGAATCATGGATTCGTTGATCTTGAATTCTCTCGCGGCTGCTCGATTCTCATGTTCCTCTGCGTAACTACTAGCTTGCAGTTTAAACTGTGCTTCGTGAGCGTGTCTCTTCGTAGGTGCCATTTTGGGGGGTACTTAGCCATAACCGATGCACATACCGGAACTATATACGTACTGGGGGCGTGTCTTTAGCGTCCTCTGTCGCGCGCACCCTTCCCCCTTTACGTCCGCATGCTGTCCTCAGTCACGTCCGCCTTCCTCTATATAAGCAGCGCATCAGCAGGAAATGCTCCCAGTCAGTCAAGCGGAGTGCTCATCGAAGTCACACAATAACATTTACAGATTTTGGAACTCGGTGCACACATAAGGCGCGCCACATTATAAGGCGCCCCGTCCATTTTGGAGAAAATTTCCGACTTTTAAGTCCGCCTAATGGTCGTGAAAATACAGTAGGTCTCCTCACAATTATCAGTGATTCATTAAATACACTGGTTAACAAGTGACTTCTGAGTCTTTGCCTCTTTTACATTGTTGAAATCAAATGTTGCCAGGCATTAATTGTTCATCAGTGTTTTGTTCATGTGTTTCTGATGTGGAGATTTATTATTTATAACAGTTTCCCAGCATCACTTCTAAGTGTTGCCAAAGGACCAACAGCTGTAGAAACGAGCGTACGCCAGCCATGAAGTTGGGGTGAGGCACCGCACATTTCCACCCTGACTTGTTCTGTTCCATGGATGGCAACAGTTGGATACACAGGTTTATTGTGCCTTCTGCTATCTAATGGAAGAGCATTTAATTATTATGCTTGTTATTATACATCTGTGGCACAGATAGATGAACACAGATCTACCCAGACAACAACAAGATGCCGCCTACCCGTGTGTATTCCTCGGTTACGCGCTCTCTGGTATTGTTTTTGTGTTTTTTGTTCGTCTTTGGAGACATTATGCGACTCATTTATAAAAGGGCAGACTTGCTAAACATCAAGGAGTCTACAAAGGACTTTTTTCACCAACTTTCGCAAATCCGCTCAGGTTTTCCCCTGAGTTACTCAGCGGAGCAACGACCGCGGTCTTTGGGCTTGGAGACGGAGGCGGCACCACAAAGGGAAGCCAGCCACCATCCAAGTGAAGCGCTGCAAGAGAGGATACAGATTGGCGTTACCGTCGATCCCCCTCACGAATCTACGCTCCCTACCCAACAAAATGGACGAGCTCCATCTTCTGATAAAGACCAGTAAAGACTTTGAACGTTCCGCCGCTATGTGCTTTATGGAGACTTGACTTTGTGAGGCTGCACCCGATGGCGCCAGCATGCTTCCGGGTTTTCATTTTCACCGAGCAGACCGCATCACGGAGTTATCGGGGAAAACAAAAGGCGGCGGAATATCCTTATATATCAACGAAAAATGGTTTACGGACGTCACGGAGCTCAGCACACACTGCAGCCCGCATTTAGAGTCGCTGTTTTTGAACTGTAAGCCATTCTACTCACCTCGTGAGTTCGCATTATTCATTCTCGCCGGTGTCTACATTCCGCCTCAAGCTAACACGAACGCCGCACTGCTAATGCTCGCTGAACTAGTAAACAAAATTGAAAAAAAAGCACCCGGACTCACCCCTCATTATTCTTGGGGACTTTAACAAAGCAAAACTCAACCACGAACTCCCTAAATACAAGCAGCACATCGACTGTCCTACCAAGGAAAATAAAATTTTAGACCACTGCTATACTACGCAAAATAACACATACCATGCCAAACCTCATGCAAACACTGGGCTTGTCTGATCACCGCTTAATTCACTTAATACCAACATATAGGCAAGAACTTAAAGGCATGAAGCCTACAGTGAAAACAGACCAATGAAGCAGAGATAGAACTTCAAAGCTGTTGAGACTGCAAAGACTGGAGTATCTTTGACAATTCAGCTGGCAGCCTGGATGAATATACGGACACTGTTACATCCTATATCAGTTTCTGTGAAGATGTGTGTGTACCAACAAAGTCATTTCGCACATTCAATAACAACAAGCCGTGGTTCACTGCCAAACTTAAGCAACATCGCCAAGCTAAGGAGGATGCATATCAAAGCGGGTACAGGGCCCTGTATAATCGCACTAGAAACCAGCTGACTAAAGAAATGAACATTGCAAAGAGAAACTATGCAGCAAAGTTGGAAAAACAGTTTAGCGCTAACTACTCTAAATCAGTCTGGTATGCATTACAATCACTGACCTATTACAAGTGACGATAACTCCAAGCTGAGAACAATAGCACACTAGCCAGACTTGAATACCTTCAACTGCAGATTTGAAAGGGACACTTTCACACCCCACACCCACCCAGCCGCACCACCGACCACCATCACACCTCTGACTTCTGCGTTAACCATCCATGAACAGGATGTGAGCTGCATCTTCAAACAACAAAAGATTAACAAAGCGGCAGGCCCTGACCTTGTGTCCCTATCCTGCCTCAAAGTCTGCGCAGACCAGCTCACTACAGTCTTCACACAGATCTTCAATAGATTTTTGGAACTGTGCGAAGTACTATCCTGTTTCAAACTCTCCACCATCATTCCAATCCCCAAGAAACCTACAATCTCGGGTCTAAATGACTACAGGCCTGTCGCCTTGACATCTGTGGTCATAAAGTCCTTTGAAGGTCTCGTGCTGGACGACCTCAAGAGCGTCACAGGTCCCCTGTTGCACCCCTGCAGTTTGCCTACCGAACAAACAGGTCTGCGGATGATGCAGTCAACATGGGATCGACAACAGAATGCAAATACTGCAATGAACTATTTGCTTAATATTAAAACATGCATGCAAGGCGCTGCCGAATGCCCAATAGGAACAATTGCTGGGACACAGGTGTCACCCAATGGGGTTTGAGTTACTGACTGCAATGTGAACTTCCATTCAGGATTGTCTTTAACTGAAGATCAAATCTCCATTTTAATATTTCACGAACTCTGCAGAAATGTTCCAAATGTATGCCTTGATGTCTGTGTCAGTGTGCCAACTTTACAGGTCCCGCTGCGAGATTTTGAGAACTTTTTGTTCAGATTTGAAGCCAAACGGCATGAAATGTGATTGAACAATAAGCAACTGATCTGCCGAGACAAAAGTTTTAACAATCATTCTATATACTAACTTCATACAAAGTTGGGAGTGTTTTAGATTAATATGATTTTTAAACCCATTTCATGGATCAGAATTGTAGACTAGATTCAAGCTGATGGGTGTGGTCTTCCTCCAGCTTCTCTGTCCCTGAGACATGCCCCCTGGGTATTTAACCTTTGGCTCCCGCCTCTTCGGGCTCTCTTGTTTTTTTGTTTTTTTTATTATTTGCATCCTTCTTCTCTGCTGTCCTGGCTGGCTAATCCCGCCACCCACGGGGTGGCTTGGGCCAACCCCCTTCCATTTCTGTTGTCCTCCCATAAAATCCCACTCTTTGTTGTGTTTTGTTTGTGTTTTGGAGTTTAACAATGAATCTCTGTAATCTAGAACTCGTAATTCTTAGGTGAAGCAACCTTTAGATTACGAGATTGATAAAAGGTTTCTCGTCGCTTTTCCTACATTTTACCCATATAAAAAGAGACCTGGTGCCCTTTACGAGACAAATTAGTTTGATTCTGACGTTAAACGTCTATCGGACTAAAGTGCAGAACGCAGACATTCACCTTTGATGAATTTATTTCTTGAGAAAATTACGTTTTATACAAACACCAATATACACTACACGTTTGAACATTTTCTTGCTTTACTCTTATTTTATTTAATAAAAGGTTAACTAGATCTGGAGAGAGTTTGTGCCCTACGGCATCTTGAAGAAAGCTACGGCAGGCACGTAGTTTTATTTTAATTAGTGGCTATAAAAATAAATGGTTTACATCAATGTATGTTTACAAAAGTCTAAGTAAAATGTACATTTGACTGTTCAGGATCCTTAGAATTTAGAATCTGTTATATTTTGCATTGTCTGTTTTAAGACATTACTATATTAAAGTCAAATGTCAAAATGTGCCGAAACCACCAGGACATTGTCTTTTCTTTTGGCTTACCAAAGCACTAAAAATATCCATCCATCCATTGATTTTCTGAGCCGCTTCTCCTCACTAGGGTCGCAGGCGTGCTGGACCCTATCCCAGCTATCTTCGGGCAGGAGGCGGGGTACGCCTCATTCACATTCACACCTATGGGCAATTTAGAGTTGTCAATCAACCTACCATGCATGTTTTTGGGATGTGGGAGGAAACCGGAGTGCCCGGAGAAAACCCACGCAAGCACGGGGAGAACATGCAAACTACACACAGGCGGGGCCGGGGATTGAACCCTGGTCCTCAGAACTGTGAGGCAGACACTCTAACCAGTCTTCCACCGCACTATCCATCCATCCATCCATTCTCTGAGCCGCTTCTCCTCTCTAGGGTCGCGGGCGTGCTGGAGCCTATCCCAGCTGTCATCGGGCAGGAGGCGGGGTACACCCTGAACTGGTTGCCAGCCAATCGCAGGGCACATACAAACAAACAACCATTCACACTCACATTCACGCCTACGGGCAATTTTAGAGTCTCCAATTATGCAAACTCCACACAGACGGGACCGGGGATTGAACCCGGGTCCTCAGAACTGTGAGGCTGACGCTCTAACCAGTCGTCCACCGCACTAAACATATAGTATTTATTTTGTACTTTGAAGAAGTTTGTTCACTGAAAAACCACTCTCCAGTTAAGACACTCAGCAACAGCTATGAAATCTTTCTATAAAATCGTACTCCAAAAAGAATATGCTTGAACTCAAGCGGTGTCATAATATTCTATGCATGAATTTTCCAGAAGAGTAATAGCTTAATTGCTATCTGTTATTTTTGTTTCTCTGTAGGCCACCTGACAGACAAAGACCTGATGAACTTCCTTATTCGCTGTAAGAAGAGTTTGAGTTTAAATGGTGTTATTATAATAAAAGACAATATGGCGCGACAGGGCTGCAAGTTGGACCCCATTGACAGCAGTATTAGTCGACACCTGGACATCACAAAGAGCATTATTTACAAGGCTGGCCTGGAAATCTTGGCTGTTGAAAGGCAGGAGGGCTTCCCAGAGGCCATGATGCCTGTATGGATGATTGCAATTAAATAAAAGTTAGCAAAGAGGCAATTAATTTTTGATTGGACAAATGTATTTTTAGTTCATGTAGCAATCTCCTTTTGAAAATAGGCACCAATACACAGGCTCTACATTTAAAAAAAAATGTTTTCTCTCTCTCTCTTTTTTTATTTTGTGGTCAAATGTCTGTAGTTTTTTGGATAGGTGGATTAGCAACAGAAATATCTGACAATTCATGGCAGGGATGTCAGATGAGCTCAAGTGACATTTGAATCTTCCTCACAGCATTCTGCAAGCATTTATACCGGCTTGGTTGTCCACTTCAAATACGTAGATAGCAATTAAGCAAAAGTTAAGTAGATCTTGCAAAGGTTTGTCTGATGTAAAAATTTATTTGAATTCATATTTTATTTAATTTCTTGTAATATAAATGATTAATACATTACATTAGCCATTTTTTACAACCTTTCTGTTTTAAATTGAATTTTTTTCCTGTGTCATGCACAGTTATACTTGCTAAATTACTCTGAGTTTTTGATAGTGTAGTGATCATGACCTAGCCAACGACCAAATGCCCTGTGATTGACTGGCCCAGTCTGTAATTCACCTCTTGCCCTAAATTATCTGGGATAGGCCACAGCTGGATGGATATTTCTCATATTAAATCAGCATTTATTCTACTCTCCATCTTTCCCAAAAAAATAAATCAATCCATCTATTTTCTGTACCGCTTATCCTCACTAGGGTCGTGGTCCCTAGCCTATACCAGCTAACTTCGGGCAGAAGGCGGGATACATCCTGAACTGGTCGCCAGCCAATTCACATTCACACCTATGGTCCATTTTGTGTCTTCAATTACCCTACCATGCATGTTTTGGGGATGTGGGAGGAAACCGGAGTACCCGGAGAAAACCCACGAAGGCACGGGAAGAACACACAGGTGGAGCTTGGAATTGAACCCGGGTCCTCAGAACTGTGAGGCAGATGTGCTAACCAGTCGCTCCCCGTGCGGCCCCCAAAAAATTCAATTTATAAAAATAATAATAAGTGGCGGCACGGTGAGCGACTGGTTAGAGCGTCAGCCTCACAGTTCTGAGGACCCAGGTTCAATCCCCGGCCCCGCCTGTGTGGAGTTTGCATGTTCTCCCCGTGCTTGCGTGGGTTTTCTCCGGGTACTCCGGTTTCTTCCCACATCCCAAAAACATGCATTAATTGGGGACTCTAAATTGCCCGTAGGCATGACTGTGAGTGCGAATGGTTGTTTGTTTCTATGTGCCCTGCGATTGGCTGGCAACCAGTTCAGGGTGTACCCCGCCTCCTGCCCGATGACAGCTGGGATAGGCTCCAGCACGCCCGCGACCCTAGTGAGGAGAAGCGGCTCAGAAAATGGATGGATGGATAATAATAAGAATCCTTTCAAAGAATCCAGGGATGCTACCAACACAGAAAGGTAGAACTTTCATTCTAGTATGCCAACGCTACCTAGAGGTTATGAAAAAGGTGTAGCCTACACTTTCATTCCAATATGACAGGGGTATATATGACTGCATATATGTACAATTGTGCTCATACCCTGGCAGAATTTGTGAAATATTGTTTTTAAAAAAATAAAAAAAATTAAAAAAATACGACTGATGACTGAACAACAACCATCATTAATTTCTTTATGGTTGTTTTGTTTAATGATAATGCTTTTCTGAAATACTTGACAATTTAATTTGAATCCCATTAAAATGAAATTAAAGTGTTTTGCCTTCATGTTTTTGTCATGAACAGAACAGAGGATAAGAGCCAAAAATGCACGACTCCAAAACAAATGGACAGTTTAAAAAAGAGAGGTTTAATATACAGGCAGAGGTTGGTACACAGGCAGTCAATCCAAAAAAAGGCAACAGTAAAAAGGCAAAAAGGCGAGGTCGATAATCGGAACAGGGTCTAGTCTTACTGTGAGTCTGTGACGTGGAAACAAGGAATGCTGGAACGCGACGACAAGGTACAACAAACTGGCGACTAGAAAGAATGAGACACGAGGTTAAATGCAAGGGGTAATTAGGGTGAACCAGGCACAGGTGGTGAAGATGCTCTCAGGAGCAGGTGTGTACGAGACAGGGGGAAAACAACATCCGGAACACACACCCATGACAGTGCACCCCCCCCCCCCCCCCCACCTTAACGGCCGGCCCCAGAGCCTCTGGATGCGCAACGTGGAAGACCCGAATGAGCGAGTCATCCACGATAAACGCAGATGCCACCCAAGAACGTTCCTCAGGCCCGTAGCCCTCCCAGTCCATCAACAAACTGGCGACTAGAAAGAATGAGACACGAGATTAAATGCAAGTGGTAATTAGGGTGAACCAGGCACAGGTGGTGAAGATGCTCTCAGGAGCAGGTGTGTACGAGACAGGGGGAAAACAACATCCGGAACACACACCCATGACAGTGCACCCCTCCCCCCCCCACCTTAACGGCCGGCCCCAGACGGCCCAAGAGCCCCTGGATGCGCAACGTGGAAGACCCGAATGAGCGAGTCATCCACGATAAACGCAGACGGCACCCAAGAACGTTCCTCAGGCCCGTAGCCCTCCCAGTCCATCAGATATTGAAACCCCCGCCCCCTGCGATGAAACGACAACAGCCGCCTCACAGTGAAGACAGGGCCCCCATCCATGAACCGGGGGGGAGGACGGAGCCTGGAAGGTGGGACCAGAGGGCAATGCCGGGCGGGCTTGAGCAGGCTGACGTGAAAAGCTGGGTGGACCCGCATCGACCTTGGGAGCCTCAGCTTCACGGTGACAGGGTTAATGATCTTTGTGATGGGGAAGGGCCCAACGAACCTGGGAGCGAGCTTCCTGGACCCCACCCGGAGTGGAATATGCTTGGCGGAGAGCCAAAGTCGCTGACCCACTTTGTAGTTTGGGGCCGGTGTCCTCCTACGGTCAGCTGCGGTCTTGTAGGACCGTCCCTGGCACAGTAGCATCTGGCGGGCTCGCTCCCAGGTCCTCCTGCAGCGTCTCACCAAGGTCAATGCCGCTGGAACTGTGGACTCTGGGGCTATGGTAGGAAATAGAGATGGTTGGTAACCATGCACAACGTGAAAAGGCGATAGACCAGTGGATGCAGAGGGGAGGGAATTGTGAGAGAATTTGACCCAAACCAGTTTCTGAGACCAGGATTCTGGCTCCTGTGAAGCGAGACATCGGAGCCCAGTCTCCAGGTCCTGGTTCAGCCTACGGGTTTGTCCGTTGGTTTCAGGGTGAAACACAGATGACAGACTGACGGTAGCACCTATGAGATTGCAAAACTCCTTTCAAAATTGCGAAATGAATTGGGGACCCTTATCTGATACCACATTCTTGGGGAAACCATGGAACTTGAATACCTGGTGTATCATTAACTCGGCAGTGTCTTTAGCTGAGCGGAGTTTCGGAAGTGCAATGAAGTGTGCCATTTTAGAGAACCTGTCCACTACTGTGAGAATGGTGGTATTTCCCTTCGAGGCCGGTAATCCCGTCACAAAGTCTACGGAGATGTCTGACCAAGGACGTTGTGGTATTAGCAGGGGTCGCAACTCCCCAGAAGGACGTTTACGAGAGGACTTGTTAACAGCACATACCTGGCAAGCATTGACATAATTGGTAACATCCCTTCTAACATTGGGCCACCAAAAGCGCTGTTCGACCACAGATTAAGTCTTGGCAATGCCTGGGTGACATACAGTCCAGTTAGTGTGAGCCCAGTGGATGGCTCTTCGCCTTAAGGTCGAAACCACATAAAGCCTGTTTTCAGGGCAATTTTCAAAGCTAAGAGTGTTCTTCAGAGCCTCCTTAACCGCAGTCTCAATATCCCAAACAAAAGCAGAAATGAAACATGACTTGGGCAAAATGGTTTTAGGGTCAGACAAAGAATTATCTGCGCAGAAAATGTGCAATAAAGCATCTGTCTTACCATTTTTAGAACCAGGTCTAGTGAGGAACAGAGCCCATCTAGCCTGCCTCGCATTTAATCTCTTAGCAGACTTAAGATATTCCAGGTTCTTGTGATCTGTCCATACTAAAAACGGACTATGTGCCCCCTCTAGCCATTACCTCCACTCCACCAAAGCCACCTTAACTGCCAGCAGTTCACGGTCACCAATGTCAGAATTTCTCTCAGCTGGGGTCACTTTTTTGGAGAGATAAGCACAAGGATGTAACTTACCATCCTTGAGACGTTTCTGGGAGAGCTCTGCTCCTATACCGGCACCAGACGCATCAATCTGAACAATCTCCCATACGCCCTCCTCATGAGAAAAAGAAACCAGCGTCTTCATTCCTTTTGTGTCTATTTTTTATAATGTTGGGTAAGATAAATCCAACAGTTGGCTAAGAATGTCTTGGAGGTGAAAAGAGTATCAGATTGAGTGATGAGGCTGAAACTTGAAATTGAGGGTGTTATGAATAAATGTTATTAGTGGCTATGCCCCACAGGTAGGATGTGACCTAGAGGTGAGAGAAATTCTGGAAGGAGCTAGACGAAGTAGTTCTGAGCATCCCAGACAGAGAGAGAGTCGTGATTGGTGCAGATTGTAATGGACATGTTGGTGAAGGAAATAGGGGTGATGAAGAAGTGATGGGTAAGTATGACATCCAGGAAAGGAACTTGGAGGGGCAGAAGGTGGTAGACTTTGCAACAAGGATGCAAATGGCTGTAGTGAACACTTTTTTCCAGAAGAGGCAAGAACATAGGGTGACCTACAAGAGTGGAGGTAGAAGCACGCAGGTGGATTACATCTTGTGCAGACGATGTAATCTGAAGGAGATTACCGACTGTAGTGGTAGGGGAGAGTGTGGCTAGACAGCATAGGATGTTGGTGTGTAAAATGACTCTGGTGGCGGGGAGGAAGATTAGGAAGACAAAGGCAGAGCAGGGAACCATTTGGTGGAAGCTGAGACAGGACGAGTGTTGTGCATCTTTTTGGGAAGAGGTGAGACAGGAGGAGCTTCCAGAAGACTGGACCACTGCAGCCAAGGCAATTAGAGAGGCAGGCAGGAAAGTACTTGGTGTATCTTCTGGTGGGAAAGGAGAGAAGGAGACTTTGTGGTGGAATCACACATAGAAAAATGTTAGATCAGAAGAAGTGGGAGAGGACCAAGGAGAGTCGAAAGGAATACATTGAGATGTGACACAGGGCAAAGGTTGAGGTGGCAAAGGCCAAACAAGAGGCATATGATGACATGTATGGCATTTTGGGCACTAAAGAAGGAGAAAAGGATCTTTACAGGTTGGCCAGACAGAGGGATATAGATGGGAAGGATGTGCAGCAGGTTAGGGTGATAAAGGATAGAGATGGAAATATGTTGACTGGTGCCAGTAGTGTGCTAGCTAGATGGAAAGAATACTTCGAGGAGTTAATGAATGAGGAATATGAGAGTGAAGGGAGAGTAGAAGAGTGTGGTGGACCAGGAAGTGGCAATGATTAGTCAGGGGAAAGGTAGAAAGTCATTAAAGAGGATGAAAAATGGAAAGGCAGTTGTTCCTGATGGCATTCCTGTGGAGGTATGCAAACATCTAGGAGAGGTGGCTGTGGAGTTTTTGACCAGCTTGTTCAATAGAATTCTAGCGCGTGAGATGATGCCTGAGGAATGGAGGAAAAGTGTGCTGGTGCCCATTTTTAAGAACAAGGGTGATGTGCAGAGCTGTGAGAACTATAGAGGAACAAAGTTGATGAGCCACACAATGAAGTTATGGGAAAGAGTAGTGGAGGCTAGACTCAGGACAGAATTGTGTGTTTGTAAATCTAGAGAAAGCCTATGACAGAGTACCCAGAGAGGAACTGTGGTACTGCATGCGGAAGTATGGAGTGGCAAACAGAATAAACAGAATCTAAAATAGAATATACGTGCATGAATGAGAGGGGTGATGGGGGAACAGTCAGGCTACAGGGAGAAGAGATAGCGAGGCTGGAGCACTTTAAATACTTGGGGTAAACCGTCCAGAGCAATGGTGAGTGTGGTCAGGATGTGAAGAAACGGGTCCAAGCAGGTTGGAACGGGTGGAGGAAGGTGTCAGGTGTGTTATGTGACAGGATGAGTATCTGCTCGGATGAAGGGCAAAGTTTATAAAACAGTGGTGAGGCCAGCCATGATGTACGGATTAGAGACAGTGGCACTGAAGAGACAACAGGAAGCAGAGCTGGAGGTGGCAGAAATGAAGATGTTGAGGTTCGGTCTCGAAGTTTGGATTTACCAGGTTGGATAAAATTAGAAATGTGCTCATCAGAGGGACAGCCAATGTTCGATGTTTTGGAGACAAAGTTAGAGAGAGCAGACGTCGATTGTTTGGACACGTCCAGAGGACAAATAGTGAGTATATTGGTAGAAGGATGATGAGGATGGAGCTGCCAGCCAAGAGAGCTAGAGGAAGACCAAAGAGAAGAAGAAGAAGAATCAGAAGAAGAAGAAGAATCATCTTTTATTGTCATGAACATGCATGCATGCACACGAAATTTGTTCTCTGCATTTAACCCATCACAGTGAACCCATACACATGTTAGTGGAACACACTGGAGCAGGGGGCAGCTGAAGCGCCCGGGGAGCATTTTGGGGTATCAGTGTCTTGCTCAAGGACACCACAGCCGTGAGTCCGGGGGATGTTGGCGGATGGTCCAGTCGGGGTTTTTGAACCTAGGTCCCCCACGGTGGCAGGCGATGATCTTAACCATTGGGCCACGGCTGCCCGGTTGATGGATGTCGTGAGGGAAGACATGAGGGCAGTTGCTGTTCGAGAGGAGGATGCAGGAGATAGGCTTACATGGAAAAGGTTGACGTGCTGTGGTGACCCAGAAAAGGACAAGCCCAAAGGAAAAGAAGATTACTGAAAATATATAAAATATTTTTCCTGACTTCTGATTTCAAAACTAGTTATCCGTTAATTTGTCAAAGGTCGCAGTGTAGTACCAACTAATGCCGAGTAGGTTTTTCTTTTTTGCCCTAAGTATCTGTGGCTGGTATTGGCAGCCTTCGCAAGTACCCTCTACTTCATGGTGTGAAACTCAAGGCCCGGGAGCCAGATGCGGCCCACCTCTTCATTTTATGTGGCCCGCAAAAGAAAATCATGCTAGTCAACTTCCGTGATTTTTGCTAAAATCTGTACCCAAATTCCAAATTCTCATATTAATAAACAATAATGTAGAGATATTGCATTTTTCTGTTACCAACCCCTTCTTCTACTTTAACTTAAACAATACTTGAACAAACTATTATCCTTGTCTTCTGAATTCAAACTAGTTATCCCTCAATTTGTTGTATAATGGTAAAAATATGATTTCGTGATTCAACATTTATATGGTTTCACTGTTCTAACGGCCCTCTGAGGGAAAGCATAACTACAATGTGGCCCGAGACAAAAAGGAGTATGACACCCGTGCTCTACTTGAAATGAGTCCGGTATCGGCCCAATGCCAACACCAGGTATCGGTACTTGTCCATCCCTAGTTCAGTCATAACGGCCCTCCGAGGTAAACCTTACCTACGATGTGGCCCACCACAAAAATGATTTTCACACCCCTGATCTAGATATTCATATAAAAGAAACATAGACAAAGAAACATGCTTACCCATACAGCATAGATTTGATATTTTCACTCTCTAACCTACAAGTTGTAGAATGTGCACCTTATCTCACTCCCAGTCACATCCCCACACATTCTCAGTCACCCCACCAGTTACCCACCAATATCACACAAATCTGAAGGATTCACTTGAGTCAGAAAGATTAAATATATTACCATGTGAAAATCCCTTGGTCCCACAACATCTGAGGGTGGTCTTTTTATGTCAATAAACATTCATCCATCCATCCATCGATTTTCTACCGCTTATCCGAGGTCGGGTCGCGGGGTCAGTAGCTTTAGCAGGGACGCCCAGACTTCCCTCTCCCCAGCCACTTCATCCAGCTCTTCCGGGGGGATCCCGAGGCGTTCCCAGGCCAGCCGAAGGATGTAGTCTCTCCAGTGTGTCCTGGGTCGTCCACGGGGTCTCCTCCCGGTGGGACCTGCCCGGAACACCTGACCAGGGAGGCGTCCGGGAGGCATCCGAATCAGATGCCACCTCATCTGGCTCCGGGCAGCCATGGCCCAATGGTTAAGATCATCGCCTGCCACCGTGGGGGACCTAGGTTCAAGACCCCGACTGGACCATCCGCCAACATCCCCCGGACTCATGGCTGTGGTGTCCTTGAGCAAGACACTGATACCCCGAAATGCTCCCCGGGCGCTTCAGCTGCCCCCTGCTCCAGTGTGTTCCACTAACATGTGTATGTGTTCACTGTGATGGGTTAAATGCAGAGAACAAATTTCCTGTGCATGCATGCATGTTCATGACAATAAAAGATGGTTCTTCTTCTTCTTAATGTGGAGGAGCAGCGACTCTACTCTGAGATCCTCCCGGATGACCGAGCTTCTCACCCTATCTCTAAGGGAGAGCCCGGACACCCTGCGGAGGAAACTCATTTCGGCCGCTTGTATCCGGGATCTTGTTCTTTCGGTCACGACCCACAGTTCGTGACCATAGGTGAGGGTAGCAACGTAGATCGACTGGTAAATTGAGAGCTTCGCCTTAGCTCCTTCTTCACTACAACGGAGCGATACAAATTCTGCATCACTGCAGACGCTGCACCAATCCACCTGTCGATCTCCCGTTTCATTCGTCCCTCACTCATGAACAAGACCCCAATATTCTTGAACTCCTCCACTTGGGGCAGGATCTCATCCCTGACCTCGAGAGGGCACACCACCCTTTTCCGACTGAGGACCATGGTCTCAGACTTGGAGGTGCTGATTGTCATCCCAGCCGCTTCACACTCTGCTGCGAACTGCTCCAGTGAGAGTTGGAGATCACGGCTTGATGAAGCCAACAGAACCACATCATCTGCAAAAAGCAGAGATGCAATCCTGAGGCCACCAAACTGGACCCACTCAAGGTCTTGGCTGTGCTTTGAAATTCTGTCCATAAAACAGAACAGAATCGGTGACAAAGGGCAGCCTTGTCGGAGTCCAACCCTCACCGGGAACGAATCCTACTTACTGCCGGATATGCGGACCAAACTCTGACTCCGGTCGTACAGGGACCGAATGTCAAGGGGTTCGGTACCCCATACTCCTGAAGCACCCCCCACAGGACTCCCCAAGGGACACGGTCGAACGCCTTCTCCAAGTCCACAAAACACATGTAGACTGGTTGGGCGAACTCCAATGCACCCTCGAGGACCCTGCCGAGGGGGTAGAGATGGTCCACTGTTCCACGGCCAGGACGAAAACCACATTGCCCCTCCTGGATCTGAGATTCGACTTCCCGACGGAGCCTCCTCTCCAGCACCCCTAAATAGACCTTTTACCAGGGAGGCTGAGGAGTGTGATCCCCCTGTAGGTGGAACACACACTCCTATCCCCTTTCTTAAAAAGGGGGACTACCACCCCAGTCTGCCAATCCAGAGGCACTGTCCCCGATGTCCACGCAATGTTGCAGAGGCATGTCAACCAGGACAGCCCCACAACATCCAGAGCCTTTAGGAACTCCGGGCGAATCTCATCCACCCCCGCGGCCTTGCCACCGAGGAGCTTTTTAACCACCTCGGTGACCTCAACCCCAGAGATAGGAGAGCCCGACTCAGAAAACCCAGACTCTGCTTCCTCATGGGAAGGTGTGTCGGTGGAATTGAGGAGGTCTTCGAAGTATTCTCCCCACGACTCACAACGTCCAGAGTCGCGGTCAGTAGCGCCCCAGAAGTGCAGATGTGGACACTCTTATGCTTGAACATGGTGTTCGTTATGGACAATCCGTGATGAGCACAGAAGTCCAATAACAGAACACCGCTCGGGTTCTGATCGGTGTGGGGGCGTGCGGGGGTGCGTTCCTCTCATTCACGCCCTTCCTGGTCTCACTGTCATTGCCCAGGTGAGCATTGAAGTCCCCCAGCAGAACGATGGAGTCCCCAGCGGGAGAGCTCTCCAGCACCCCCTCCAAGGCCTCCAAAAAGGGTTGTTACTCCGAACTGCTGTTTGGTGCATAGGCACAAACAACAGTCAGGACCCATCCCCCCCACTCGAAGGCGGAGGGATGCTACCCTCTCGTCCACCGGGGTGAACCCCAACGTAGAGGCGTCGAGCCGGGGGGCCATAAGTATACCCACACCTGCTCGGCGCCTCTCACCGTGGGCAACTCCAGAGTGGAAGAGAGTCCAACCCCTCTCAAGAGGACTGGTACCAGAGCCCAAGCTGTGTGTGGAGGTGAGCCCGACTATATCTAGTTGGAACTTCTCAACCTCACACACCAGCTCGGGCTCCTTCCCTGCCAGAGAGGTGGCTTTCCACGTCCCTCAACTTCGGCTACGGCTTCTGTACCCAGGGATCGGATCGTCAAGGTCCCTGCCTTCGGCCACTGCCCAGCTCATACTGCACCCGACCCTATGGCCCCTCCCACAGGTGTTGAGCCCATAGGAAGGCCCTTTTCGGGGCCCGGCCACCAGGCGCTCGCCTTCGTGCCCCACTTCCAGGCCTGGCTCCAGAGGGGAGCCCCGTTGACCCGCATCCGGGTAAGGGAAAACCGAGTGCATCGTTTGTCGTCATCATTAGGGGTCTTTGAGCCGTGCTTTGTCTGGTCCCTCACCTAGGACGTGTTTGTCATGGGTGACCCTACCAGGGGCGTGAAGGCCCAGACAACTTAGCTCCTAGGATCATTGGGATACACAAACCCCTCCACCACGATAAGGTGACGGCTTAAGGAGGGGTAAATAAATAAACAAATAAACATAACTAGAGGATATAAGTAGAAGAAGGTTATTAAAAGTAATTGTTCTTTCCATTTTACTTTTTTTTTTATCTTTTTCTTTTTTTTTCCTGTCGGCTATTAGGTCAAGCCGAATAGATCTGTATCCCTTTTATGCCGGAACAGTTTTACTGTGTCACAGTGGAGTTTTTAAGCTGCCACTGTAGTTTCTTAGTAGTATAATTTATATTTATTGAGAATCAGAGTCGATCAGTCGAACAGAACAAAGCTTCGAGAAGGTTGTGAGAATAGAAGACAAAAGACAAAGCACCAACTGTAAACAAGATGAGAAAAGTAAATCCTTTCATATCTCGAACAATGACACATTAGATATGAGTGTTGTATGGGGCAGGAGTGCTACACCCTGTGAGGGAAGGACAGGACAAGGACAGAAGAAGACGCATGCAGGACAAGGGTCGTGAACCCGGCTGTACAACTGAAGTGTGGTGGGAGTGACTATGTAAATTATAAAGGTTTATAGGACGAAAGTGTGGGTGAGGGGATACCCAAGCAATTCGCATATGCATGAGTTATTTGTTGCAAAAAGTGAGTGGCCCCACACCTGAACAAGTCCCAGGGCTGTGAGCCTGCGGACACATGCAAGTGAATTGACACCGTTTCGCATGCACAATGACTGACAGAAGTGTCCTGTAATTGCTGTACCTGCACGGCGGTGGCTGAGGACCCCACCCAATCAATCGATAGGCGGGATCGCCCAGGAGTCTACCGGAGAGCAGCCCGGTGGATCTGACACATCCGACACCAAGGGACCCAGGGCGGTCCGCCGGCCCCACCGAGGCGCCACGACAACTGGCCAACCGGAGGAGGGCGCAGGGATCCAATGCCACCCCTCCAGCCCACCCCCAAAAGTCACGCCCCCACAGACGCAGGAACCGCAAACAAAGGGTCAAGAAGATCCCCACTCCATGCACGTGTCCTTTCACCATGCAAATCAGTATAAAGTGTGAGAAAGAAAAAAAGAGAAAATAAAAAAAATACAAGTACATAAATGAATAAGAATAAATCAAGCGAATGACAAATAGAATAATAATAAAACAACAGCAACTTGCGGCACGGTGGACGACTGGTTAGAGCGTCTGCCTCACAATTCTAAGGACAGGCTCCAGCACTCCCGCGACCCTTGTGAGGATAAGCGGCTCAGAAAATGGATGGATGGATGGACAACAGCAACTTCGACAACAAAGAATACAGGAGTCAAAAGTTAACTTTTAAACTGACAAAATAGTCTTGTTATTGTCAGATGGCACACTACCCAGGCAAATAAATCAAAAATCTAGATTTGGCATGTTGAGGAAGGGTGACCAGCTATCTACGTCCATCCATCCATCCATCCATTTTCTGAGCCGCCTCTCCTCACGACGGTCGCGGGCGTGCTGGAGCCTATCCCAGCTATCATCGGGCAGGAGGCGGGGTACACCCTGAACTGGTTGCCAGACAATCGCAGGGCACATATAAACAAACAACTATCTTGCACGTGGGGCGCACGAGCTATCTACGTATATTGGGTCATTCCACGGATGTGGTGAAATGTTACGAGCAATTATTAACGGCAAAATACATTAAAAGGCATCAAACATTAACACACAACAGTATCGTCAGTAATCAGGTATCAACATGTAGATATAAAATAATATTGTATCAAGAATTTTACACCTCCAATTATTTTGCAATAAACTATGTCAAACGCATTTTTGTGGTTTTTGACCAGCCCCGAAGTGTGACATTTTAGCAGTCATCAACGGAAATAGGCACAGTGTGAAAAATATCAGCAAAATCATGCAACCACTTCGCCAATATCTGCTAAAGGGGTGCGTCTACCACTCAACAGAAGTTAATGACATTCCACGGCGATATTTCTTTGAGGCACTTATTAGAAATAGCCATTGTGCTCGTAACTTTGTTGGTCAAAACGCGTTACGAGCAAGCGGCCACTCAATTTCATAACTGTAAACAAACAACGACCGTTTTACGACGGCTATTTGGAATTGATGCAATAATCTCCAGGAATAATCATAGAAGGATCAATCGATTGCTTCAGGAGGAGTAGGAAACAATATTGACTTACATTTTTAAGTGTCGGTCATATTTTCGTTGGAGCGACTTGGACAAAATAACAAAAACGGTCGACTATTTTGCGAGATCGATCACCCAGAACCATTTTCGGCCAGCATACGGCAGCATTTGAGCTTGATGGGAACGCGGAGGGGCCGATAGAACCTGGTAAGTGTTTTCAAGAAAATGACGTCAAAATGTTACAAGCTTCGATCTCAAACGGTCAAGTTACTAGCCATGATAAAAGTGAGTTTGTATAGAATTAAATGGTTTCTTGTTTGATTCGTTGAAGGAGAAATGATTGGTGAATTTCTCCACTGCTGACTCGCTGGTAATTTTGACGAGTCAAAGCAGTGTTGAGGATGTGGTCCTGATTACGCAATACTTTAATCCTTATTATTAAACTTGGATTCGGTTCCGTTTATAAAGGCTTCCTGTCAAACTTCAAGTTGATGGTCTAACTGCAAAGGCTATCATACCAAGTAAGGAAACTGATATTGAAAAATTCACTAGTCCTATTAAGTTCTGATATCCACTGAATTCATTCACTTATACCTGTTAGTATTCAGGTCCTTCATTTTCCATGTTGTATTTTTAGTCAGTTATACACATCTATATTTGCCTTAAGTACATTTTTTACTCAATACTTTGGGGTGCATTAACAAGTTGGACATAAATTGTTTTGTGCACCTACTCTAACCCTAGTATTTGTTTGAAAAATTCCCAAGGTTTTCATACAATAAACAGCTTTCCATGTTCATATCTAGAGTCAGTGTTACAAGCGACCACTGATGAAATAATGGTCATAAACATGGTCAACTATGTTTGTTTTTATCCCATGAACCCCTAAATGTAACTGGTATACTTCAAAGAAATTTTACTAACATATTTTCAAGAAAATGATTCAAGTTCTTAAATTTTTCTTATATATCACAAATTGTGTACCACCTCAGTGGAATGACCCATCTGTGTAATTGATTTTTCCGTTCCGCTGATAATTTTTCCAACGCAATATATTGTATGATGAGATTTAGCCAGTTATTGATGTTAATTAGACTTATTTTAATTAGACTCTGATTGGTTTGATGGGTATCGGCCGATAATTTGCATTTTATGCTGATCGGCCGATCGGCTCTCATGTCATAATTCGCCGATCCAATCAATTATGTAATTGATCGGCTCCCCAAAAGACATTTACTCCGCGTCACTGTCGCGTATGAATCCAAAAGCTAGTTTATTTGTATTTATTTTTTATTTTTAGCCTTGTCACGTGTCTTGTGGAGTAGTACTGTAACTATCTGATGGACAATGAAGTTTTTTTCATTCTTGTCAGTGAAGAAACACGTCGGTGTGGGACTATTTTGCGGTGTCTCAGACAAACAACACGTAAGTTATTTTCAGTCCGTGCACAACTGAAGTCCATCGCGGGGAACGTCATCTAAATGCTTTGACACAAATTTGATCGGGCACCTGAAGAATTCGCACAAAGAGGAGCATGCCGCATTCAAGCAACGCAGTGTGGAGAAAAAAATAAAAAATAAAAAAATGAAAAGCCAAACCGCCGCAAACTCTGGACAAAACCAGTCAATATAGCCGGAACAGTGAGAAAGTTAGAGTAAGCATGTCATTAACAGTATTTGTTAAAGTAATTTAACTGCAATAAAATAATTTGATTACAGTAAGTTAGCACCCATTATTTCTGTCATGTTATAATGTTGATTTGACCTAAACTTATGTCAGTGGCCAATCTTGAATGCCCCCTAGAGGTCATTAATGTTTTAACAACATCCAGTAGTTACAGTCAGTGGACATAGAAAGGTCTTCTTCCCATTTAGTGATTGATAAGTGCATTGATTTAGTGCATGAAATTAATTTAGAAACTTTTGAGAGATTCTTTTTTCTTTGCGGGAGAAGCTTCACTATTTGTTTGACAAACTCCAGCAGTTCGAGGGTGCTCTGGAGTGTTGGTATTCTTTTTTTTTGAAATTATTATTTTATTATTATATTTTATTTTCCATTTTACTCAAATCCAGTGTGTTTATCAGTTTATTTTTGAAAGGGGACAATGCAATTTAATAAAACACATGAAGTACACATGGTTAAAAAAGCCAGAATTAGCCAGAAGGCTAGTTTTCATCTGTAGTCCCCTGGCCATGATGTAAAAAAGCAGTAAAATACATCTACAAGACAATATAATACAGGATACATAATCAAACTATACTATTAAGAGAGAATAAAACCATAATTTTTTTGATCATAACAAAACGACAACATAACATACTTGTCTTTTAGTGTTGGCAGCTATAGGTGTTAACTAGCCACATTTTCAGTTTTTTTGTGAAGGCCTTGTATGTTGTAAGCAGTTTAACCTCCTCAGGTACTGAGTTCCACTCACCAGCGCTCCTCACTGACCAGGCTGACTTACTGAAAGTGCTCCTGCGCAGAGGAATGAGACAGTCACCTCTGACAGAGCCTCGAGTGACACGCTCAGAGCTGTTTCTTTGGCTGATGAACTCAGCCAGAGGAGCTGGGGCCAAATCATGCAGTACTTTATAAATCAAATTTAAATCTGCAAATATGTGAAGACTGTCCCAGTTTAAAAGACTGTATTTTTTAAAAATTGCACAGTGATGATAGTGCCTTGGTTTTTTATCCATCACTTTAATTACTTGTTTGTACAAAACTTCCAATGGTTTTTTTGCATTCTGACCAGCCTGGGACCAACTGGTTATGCAATAGTTAAAGTGACGAAGAATCATTGAATGCAGGTATATTTTTGCAGCTTCAGTTGACATTTCATTCCGAATTGCACGAAAATTTGTGAGGTTTAATTTGATGTTTTTACACAATTTGTCAATATGGGCTTTAAAGGAAAGCTGTGAATCTATTATTAACCCAAGATATTTGTATTGGCTGACAATTTGCATTTTTTCTCCATTAACAAGTATGTCGGGGTCAGGTGATACTCTATTTGTTTTAGTGAAATACATGCCTACAGTTTTAGAAACGTTTAGCTGTAGACAGCACTCCTGCAACCAAGTTGTGACACAGGACATTGTATTAGTGAGTTTAGCAGCAACAGTATCTTTGGAGCGACCATGAACAAAGAAAACTGTGTCGTCTGCATACATTACGCACTCTGCTTCAGGGCAAACAGTGGGCAAATCATTGATATAAAGACTTACTAAAAGGGGGCCCAATATTGGTCCCTGAGGGACTCCAGAGGTTAGCCTAAGAGACTCTGATCTGCAGTTGTTAACTGATACAGATTGTGTTCGGTCATGCAGATATGATTCAATCCAGCTCACAGCTTTGCGAGAGAAGTAAAATTTTGAGAGCTTGGTAAGAAGAACAGAGTGATTTACTGTATCGAAAGCTTTCCTGAGGTCCAAGAACACCGCCCCTACAACTCCACCCTTGTCGAGAGAAGATTTTATTTTCTCAATGAAGAGGCATGTAGCCATTTCAGTGGAATGCTTGGATCTGAAACCAAACTGCATGGCGTGGAGAGAGGGGGAGCTGCTGATTAAATAATGGACAATCTGCTCTGACACCCATTTTTCTGCAACTTTGGAAATGGCCGGAAAAATGCTTATAGGTCGGTAGTTATTCAGAGAAGTTGAGTCACCGGATTTAAAGACAGGGGTAACAATAGCAGATTTCCAGGCCTTTGGAAAGTGACCAGATGAAATTGAAAGATTAATGATTGAGGCAATAGGAGGAGCAAGAGTTGAACCTAGATCTTTGAGCATGCTCGTGTCCATTCCTAAAACATCCTTTGCCTTAGATGGTTTGAGTGAATGAATTAAATCGATAACTTTGGTCTCAGTAATATTTGTAATAGTAAAGAACTGCGTTTCAGACAATGCAGGGTATTCCTTCCTTTGTTTTACTGCAAACTTAGAAGAGATTTCTGACACAGATTAAATTAAGTAGTTGTTAAAAGCATCAGCCATCACTTGAGGTTCCGTCAGGATGTTTCCATTTAACTGAATTTGCATTAGTTTTGTTTTGTTATTTTGTGTATCACCCAATAGTTTTTTTTAATATAATTCCAGGTTATTTTTTAATTTCCCTTCGCACTATTCAGAGCAGTAATGAAAAAGTCAGCTTTAGATTTTCTTATTTCTTTCACTACCCTATTTCTCAGTGAGATAAAGTGCTGTCTATTGTATCCTGATTTGAACAACAACTTCAAGGAATGATCGCGTTCTTTCATCAGTTTCAGAATAAATGTGTTTAACCAAGGCAGGCCATTCTTTCTAGCTTTTAGTTTAATTATCCGTGTAAATTGTATAATAATTTCTTGTATTTTGTTGGCAAATTTAGAACAATCCTCATCTAAATTTTTACCAGCAAGTAATACATCCCAGTTTACTTCTTGGATGGAATCTTGGAAATTTTGTTGTTCATGTTTTGGTATCCTATTGGATTCAGTGGTGGGCAAGGGTTTGAAGCGCTTTTTATTTAATTTTCTTGTGACCATTATAAGATTGTGATCAGACAATCCTGTGAGCATATTGTATGGCTTCAAGATCCTTTCTGGCCTATTAGTAAAGGCTAGATCAATCTGAGTTCGGGTGGAGTTTGTAATTCTCGTAGGGCCATTAATAACCTGAGTCATATTGTTAAATATATTCTAGAAGTTATCATTTATTTGCTTAGCTTGCATTAGTATTATGGACGATTTTAGATGTCTCGCCTTCGAAAAGATGACTCAGCATCATCCGATGGAAGGGCGCCTGGACCAAGGACGTGATCGGATGTGGTCGGGTCGGGACAAGTGTTGGTCCAATATTTTGTGTTGTGTCTTATTGCTTAGAATACTATGTCTGGGAAAAACCCTCTTATTATCAAATATTATGTGTCGTGTCTTATTGTTTAGAATACTATGTCTGGGAAAAACCCTCTTATTATCAAATATTTTGTGTTGTGTCTTATTGCTTAGAACATTATGATTTGTAAATCCCTCCTATTTCAAATAAATGCAGGAGCGAGGGGGGGGATTGTTTAGAGCGTGTTGAGAGGCTGTGATCAGAACAATCTCCCATACGCCCTCCTCATGAGAAAAAGAAACCAGCGTCTTCATTCCTTTTGTGTCTATTTTTTATAATGTTGGGTAAGATAAATCCAACATTAAATTGGTCCTTCGAGCCGGATGTCAACACACCCGAGGATTCCAGTTGTGGAGCCGACTTCCAGTTAAGAGACCGTGGCCACGGCAAGTAAGACCCTTTACGGGACTGGTCTTCGTTCTCCTCAACTGGGATCTGAAGGTTGACGACAATCCACAGGATTGAAGACGACTGGTGAGTTAAATTTAAAAAAATTTTTTTAGGAAAAAGGACGCCGGAGTCCAGAAATTCCGCGAGGACGGCGGAGTCCTGTACGTACTTAAATTCCGTGTTTAATAAACCTTGTGTAATACTAGTCACTGGCAAGTAATGGACGGCGGAGTCCGACATATTCCGCGAGGATGCCGGAGTCCTGTACGTACTTAAATTCCGTGTTTAATGAATAAAGAAACTAGGAAAGTTTCGTGGCGTCGTAGTTAAATTCCGTATAGGATGGCGGAGTCCTCTAATGAGCTGTTGACAGACGTAGTTAAATTCCGTATGGGACGGCGGAGTCCTCTGACGAGCCAGTGTGAATGAAAACTGTTTGAATGAGAGTGTAAATGGGAAATGGGAAACCACTAGGTTTTTCATTCCATACCAAAACAGTGGGAAAGTAAACGGTGGACTTTTGTGGATGCAAAGGCAAGAATTCTCCACTCGAAAGAGTTGAAGTGAGAATTACCACAGAAAGTAAATTTGAATCACCGTCCTACTGAAAAAAAAAAAAAAAAAAAACAGTGTTCTAGACTACCCTAGGTAGTATTACACTGAACCAAATTCTTTCAAATGGGGAAAGGAAGTAGTAAAATAAAAAACAGGAATACACTGCAGTGTAAAGGTTGGAGGTTCATTAAATTAAATTTAAAAGAAAAAAAGAAACAGGATCCTGATAAAATTTTATATTTAGAGACAGGGATAACTGAACACGGCTTTAATGGTTGGTTAAATACACAAAAAATAGCCGCGTTGTAGGAATCAAATTATATAAAAAATAAAAGACAAGCCACCGTTAAACGTGGGAAAGGCCCTGTTGTCTGCAGCCTTGGAGCTTATCACAAAAATAGAAGATAAAAAAGAATGTGATGAGCTGCAGTAATACAGAGCATGCGTACCAAACCCACGCACATTGTTAAATTCATTAAGACCAGACGCTACTGTGTTTACAGTAGTGGACATTAATGCATTAATGCATTCTTTTCAGTACCAATAGAAAATAACAGTCAATTTTGGTTTGCATTCACATTTGAGAAAAAAAAAAAAATATATATATACATTTACTAGATTACCGCAAGGTTACTGTGAAAGTCCAACTATTTATTCACAAGTTAATTCACAACACGCATGTCTTCTGGCATCTACAGATGAAGACACATGCAAAGATTCATTGACCTTACTGCATCATCTAACAGAAGAGGGACATAAAGTTAACAAAAATAAATTGCAATGATGTAAAAGACAAGTTAAATATCTAGGCCATAATTTAAGTATAGGAGGAAAGACTATATTAGAAGACAGGAGAGCTATAGTCTTAAAAAATCCTAAACCACAGACGAAGAAACATATAATAATCATTTTTAGGTCTGACAAATTATTGTAGAGCATGGATTCCAAACTATGCAAAAATTGTTGCACCATTGTCAAAATTAATATATGAAAACAACCTTAAAATTACATCACCTGTTTAATGGAGTACAGAGGCAGAAAAGGCCTTCTGTGACATTAAACAACATTTGGTGTCCAGTGCTGCGCTAGGCCTTCCAAATTTAATGATAAAACATTCATTCAAATGGTAGATTGTAAAAGCTATTGCATGACCTCCGTACTTACACAACAATACGGTGATAAGCTAAGACCAATAGCTTATTTTTCAACTAGAGAGCAGTTCACCCTAAAGGTCCCACATACAGTGTCTGCTCTCCTATTGCAAATCACCTGCAAGACATTTATCTTGCATTGCCATCTTGCTATCACAACCACATTTGACTGTTGAGCGATGCACAACCTTAAATCCAGCCACACTAATACCCTTACTTGATGAAGGCACGCAGCATGATTGACAGGAATTGGCTGAACAAGCTGCTGAATTAGTAGCATTAATCGAGGCATGCAAACTAATGATAAATAAAGATGGTACAATCTATACTGATAGCCAATATGAGTATTCCACAACAAGAACGCAATTATTGGGAAAAACAAAGTGCAAAACTACAAAATGAAATTTACATTAGCACAGGAAAAAAAAAAAAAAAAAAACCTATTCAAATGGGCTGCTATATTGAGACATGCTGTGTCACGTCTCAACCGGAGGGATGGTGGCACAGATAGATTGACACTTTACAGCCCTAAAAAATAGCAGAAAGAAACACGTGGGTTCATTTAACACACTGTAAGAGTCATTTCAGCTGAGTACTCAAATAGGGAAGGTGAGCAAAAGTCTGATAACGGAGCGGGAGCAGATGTGTAGATTCTGAAAACGCTTGCTGGTCAGTGAAGAAAAAAGACACCAACCCTTTTAGTGAGAACTCAGCAGAAAGGCACACCCACGTTGGTTATGAGATTCGATAAGTTGTTACGTAGCAACTTTGGCTACTAAGATGTTGGTTTTGTTTTTGTGGTACATGGGACGTCCCACCCTCAATGATAAAACCCATTTTTTAGATAGAAAATCACCTACCAACTGGACCAATATGACGAACCCAATAATAATAAAAAAAAAATTTTTGAATCATTAACTCGTATCAAAAGGAGTACAGCTGATGATCAAAATTGTGGGCATGGCCTCCAAATGCGGCAAAACGGTTTAATATTTTGTGCCCCCAAAATCAAGCTGCTTTAATCATAATTCCATATGCGGCTCTCACCAATGATGCTCAAGAGAATGGGCAGAATTGGGGATTTAGATATGACTGGTATGCAACTATAGGTTTTGAATGGAAACACCTTATTGGTGAAACAGGTTATGATTGGTCCAGTTGGTCAAAAAGAACAGCAAAAGAACAAAGAAAGAAGTTTAACATAAGCAAAACGGCCCATAGTTTAATATTGAAATACAAGTCACCCAATGTGTTTGATAGTGAGCTTGTGGGCCTATTCTGGTGGAAAAGATCCCCACTTCCAAGTAGTATTGTGTTATAGGAACCGTGTTAAACCAAAAATGCCATTGAAAACTTAAAAGAAAGGTAGACAAATTTTAATGGTTAACAACATAACTACTGATGATTGGTTCCTTGTTGTCACAGGAGTTTCAGGACAAAATAACAATTGGTTACTATTGATGGAACAAGCAGCAAATGTAGCGAGAAAAGATTGTGTTGTTTGCATGGGTCCCAGGCCTTTGTTGCGCATAGTTCCGGCATAATTATCACAAGATTGTATTATTCCATTTGCACACTGATTGAGGAGCATCTGCAACATTTGCACAACCATTGTCCCAGATTATCGCACTACTCGTCACTTTAAACCGCATACACTCCTTGAAGTCTCAGCGCCCTTTGCACAATGATCTTTGCACCGGACTATTGCGATATTAGTCATTCAAACTGCTGCTAGAGGACTGCATCTTTTTGCACAATTATTTTGTGTTGTGTCTTATTGCTTAGAATACTATGTCTGGGAAAAACCCTCTTATTATCAAATATTAGGTGTCGTGTCTTATTGTTTAGAATACTATGTCTGGGAAAAACCCTCTTATTATCAAATATTTTGTGTTGTGTCTTATTGCTTAGAACATTATGATTTGTAAATCCCTCCTATTTCAAATAAATGCAGGAGCGAGGGGGGGGATTGTTTAGAGCGTGTTGAGAGGCTGTGATCTGAACAATCTCCCATACGCCCTCCTCATGAGAAAAAGAAACCAGCGTCTTCATTCCTTTTGTGTCTATTTTTTATAATGTTGGGTAAGATAAATCCAACACATATCCATATAATCCATAACCCTTTTCAATTTTTTCCTAACTTTGTTAACTTCCCAATTAACATTTAGGTCACCCATTATTATCACCTCTTTTGCAAGATTGAGTTGTTTCAGTAACATTTCCAGCTTTTCATAGAAAGCGGCATTTGATGAGGGAGGCCTATAAATAACTACAAGAATAAAAGACATTTGCTGTGACAAAGAAACAGTTAGTCCAAGGAATTCTAATCCATTCTCATCTGTAACATGTATTTCATTACAATTAAAAGTGTCCTTGGCATAAATCATAACACCTCCTCCCTTAGAACCCTGTCTGTCATTTCTAAACATTTTATAACCAGGTACAGATAGTATTGCTGAGGGCGAAGATTCATGGAGCCATGTCTCAGATAGGCAGAGGAAGTCAATATTTGAGTCAGTGAGAAGGTGATTGACCTGATCACTTTTCGTTAAAATGCTTCGTATATTTAAGTGTGCACAAAGAATGCCTTTTGGTTTACGTGTTGAGTCCCATATTAATAAAGAGTTATTAACGGTTTGGAACGCCCTCCATTTCCGGTGCTTTAGTATTGCGGGGTTTGGCAGCCCCCTGTTTCTTTTATTGGCAATGTTTGCATATAGCTTTACGCTGCCAGCTTCCGCATCAGCCGGTGGTGGAGGAGGCCCAGCTGTCGGTGGTGGTGGTGGAGGCCCAGCCGTCGGGTGGTGGTGGTGGAGGCCCAGCCGTCGGTGGTGGTGGTGGAGGCCCAGCCGTCGGTGGTGGTGGAGGCCCATTGGCACACATGATAACACAGCAAGACAAGAAGAAACCGCGTCAAAAAGGTTGTTTGGAATCATACGCCCAATATTGAGCCATTTTGACAAGAAAGCAGTTGAAGAAGTTGCGACTTTTGCGAGGACCAAGCAAAGCCCAATTGGCTGGCTGACTGTCGACAAGTTCCCAAATACAGAGTGGCGTCCAAACACCAGAAAGTTTACCTTGCCTGTGCGCGGCTGGGCTTCGTCTTCGACGGAGCCGGCAAATTCGGTCACTTCGTCCTTCGTGCGCCACCGACGAGGAGCTCCCTCCGCCGCGGTGTAACCAACTAGCTGGCGGCACGTTAGCTCGGCGGCTAGCGAGGTTAGCTGAGTAGAAAGAGGAGGACGCGTTTCACTTCGGCGGACTTCGCTGCCTCGCCAAAAAGGTCCGCCGCGCCGGCCGGTTCCCTCACACCTGGGCGATGGGTTGTGCTCTTTGAAGAGGAAACCGACACTTAGAGTTCATCCAGACAGAAGCGTTCCCGGGCTCAGGCTCAAACTCAAACCGCCTACGTCACTTCCGCCAAACTCAAACCGCCTACTCCCTGTAGTGTAGTTGGACTTTCAGGTAAACCTGAAAACTCCGATTTGAGCATGCCGGTGAAATGCCATTTTAAAAATACAAAATACACCCAGGCGGCACGGTGGACGAATGGTTAGCACATCTGCCTCACAGTTCTGAGGACTGGGGTTCAAATCCCGGCCCCACCTGTGTGAAGTTTGCATGTTCTCCCCGTGCCTGGGTGGGTTTTCTCCGGGCACTCCGGTTTCCTCCCACATCCCCCCCTCTCCAAAAAAACATGCATGGTCGGTTGATTGAAGACTCTAAATTGCCCATAAGTGTGAATGTGTGCGCGAATGGTTGTTTGTTTCTATGTGCCCTGCGATTGGCTGGCAACCAGTTCAGGGTGTACCCCGCCTCCTGCCCAAAGATAGCTGGGATAGGCTCCAGCACGCCCGCGACCCTTGTGAGGATGAAGCGGTACGGAAAATGGATGGATGGATGGATGGAACATACACCCATCAGTTTCTAGTAAATACGTGTGTCCAACTAATCTCTGATTAATAGGTACTAGTTAATGCTAGTTAATTGATAGACTACAAAAAGGTCTCATTGCCAAGGTATGAGTCAAGACACATCTCATGATGGGTAAGAGCAGAGAGCTGTCTCAAGACCATCGCAAAGTAATTGTTGCAAAACATAACAATGGCATTTATTACAGGCACATATCTAAGCTTCTGAACGTTCCAGTGAGCACGGTTGGGGCCATAATACGGAAGTGGAAAGTCAATCATACCACCATAGATTTTCTTCAATCAGGTCCTCCTTGCAAGATTTCTGACAGAGGAGTGCAAAGAATAAGCAAAAAAGTTGTACCACAGCCAAGGACCACCTGTGGAGAGCTTAAAAAAATTTCCGGGAAGGCTCATAGCAAATCTGACCATGAAAACAGCTGTTAAGACACAAAGGTTTGTTCAATAAACCTGATTTAGCTCAACCGCCTGTGTCTAAAAGTATTATTTGCTTCCACTCGACGTCAACGCTTTCTCAGCCCTGGAAATCCACCTCAAATGTCGTCACGAACATGATCATTTTTGTTGTGGCTGCCATCCGACACCACCGTGGGGCCGACGAGCTTCCATGCCGGCTATATGCTGAGCATTTTCTCACATGACTACCTGGCGGTAGCCGTTTGCAGCAGGATGTGAGCGGTGCAGATGGGTCTGTGTCGAGTGGAGCTTTGAATTCTTTGACAAATTTTTGATGGTTTACGTTTAAGAATAATAGAGTAAGAGTGAGGAGGGGATGGCCCTCTGTGATGAATGTGAAGACACGCAATGAAGTGAATGTAATGCGTTTCCAAAGGAAGGAAACAAAAAGTGTTTATGTGATTTGAAAAGTTCCATCAGGAAATGGAACAAATTTGGTTTAAAACCCAGGGCCAGGTTCCAAATTGAGTTGCAGAATGAATATTCCACTGTGGAAAAGAGGAAGCGTCTGGTTTATAACCAACCTGGCTACGTTCCTAAAGTTGGAATGAGTGAAGAAGAGTGCACTGGGAGAAGTGACGTCAGAGGTCCCTGTGTGGCCTCAGAAAGCTAGTTGACACAGTTATTGGGATTAAGAAATCACAACGACGCTTTGTGAGAGGATAAAGACAGCGGCATACATATTTAAGGCGGGGCCGAGATGGAGTAGTGCACCCGCGAGGGTGCATTTCCAATATCTGCTTCGGGATGCGCAGTTTGAATGAATGGCAGAAAGTTACTGTCTGAATGAGGTGTGGAGTGTATGGTATGAGCGTGATGTGGAGAATAATACGTGGACAAGTGTAATTTAGTGTGACACGCGTACATCATGTGTAGTGTGTGTGCGGGATTTCATGAGTTTCATGAGGCAAACTAGTTTAAAAAAATTAATCAATGGACACAAGTAGATAATAATAATAGAATATATAGTAAATATAGTTAATATAGTAAAAAAAAACAAAATCAATTCTTTCCATTCTCATAAGATGGAGGACGTGTCAGGGGATGTCAAGTTGATTTGCTGATTAGCATAGCGACTTTCCGGTTAGTTAGGAAGGAAAAAGGAAAATACGTTTGAGGAGGAGAAAGGGATTTATGGTAATTGCAGTAACCAGCTACACCAAGAGATGGCGCCTAATTTGCATTATGCACAAGGGAAATGATTTGGAGTACTTGTTTTTGAGAATGACTAATTCAGTATGAATATTAATCTGTTTGATTGTCTCCCCAGATTCAACACTAGAGGCAAGGAGGACGAAAATAACTGTTACATTTGTCAAGTAAACTTTAAGAGGGGGGTTATTCATTTGCATTCTGTCTGTTTCACAAAACTTAAGTCACCTTGCCGTTAAGGTTGTTTAAATTTGAGCGAGTCCGATTCGGTTAGGGGGCTGTGTCAAAAAGGTTTGTACGGTTTAGATAAAGGGTGTCCAAATTCTGAACATCCATTTTCTTTACAGCCCGCAACATAGACTAAATTGAACATCTGACTCGAAAGATTTTATACTCCATATCACTATCAATCCTATGGACTAAAAGGCAAAGCCCAGTTGACTTAATAATCATTAATTAATGTATCGGCGAGAAGTTAAGATAGCGTTGTTAAAATAGTTATTTGGGACTGGTTTACCACATCAAAAGGGTTATATGTGCAAATTTTACTTGATGTCCTGTTTAAGCTTGTACCCTTTATTTTGAAGGGTACACCTGCAAATCACCCTTTGGCTTTCACTAGGAGTGACCAAGTTGGATAAAGTTAGAAATGAGCTCTTCAGAGGGACAGCCAAGGTTCGATGTTTTGGATACAAAGTTAGAGAGAGCAGACTTCGATGGTTTGGAGACGTCCAGAGGAGAAATAGTGAGTATATTGGTAGAAGGATGATGAGGATGGAGCTGCCAGGCAAGAGAGCTAGAGGAAGACCAAAGAGAAGGTTGATGGATGTCGTGAGGGAAGACATGAGGGCAGTTGGTGTTCGAGAGGAGGATGCAGGAGATAGGCTTACATGGAAAAGGATGACGCGCTGTGGCGACCCCTAAAGGGTCAAGCCCAAAAGAAAAGAAGAAGATGCGGCTCACCCTGGGAAGCCTGGTAGGACACCTGGAGGCGTCCGTTGAGAGGGGGCTACTGTCATGATCCATGCCCTGCAGTTCCTCTTTCGGAGCTTGGGTGGCGCCGTGTCACTCCCTTTCCCCGTCTGTCTCCCTATCAATCAGAAGCACCTGTGCAGCACACCTGTCTTCTGCCTGAGTATTGACATTTGTTGTGACTCACCGGCCGACTCTCGTACTCCCAGGTTTTTGTGATACGATTGTATGATCCTACAACCCGCATCTGTACTCACCCGATTGTGTTCCTTCCGTGCCTTCCCTGTCTCGCTGACCGCTCCAGCCACGCCGCCAAGCCACACCACCTGCTCACGTTCCCGCTTTCTGCTCTCTTCTCATTCCCGACGGCCCGCCACCTCGCCTTGGATGTCCTTACCCTGTGCCAACCTACAATAAATCATTCTAAATCTACTCCCTCCACCTCAGTCTGCTCTTGGGTCCAATTCACATCCTACTACGCTCCGTGATATTTTCGCCACTCTCTTTTTCAGGGTCAGCGGGATGTAGGCTCTGATACTGGGAACCGACACTTAAATCTGAACAATTCTGGGAGTGCAGGAGTGTTATTCCGGGTTCCAATCGGGTCTCGATTCTCGGTGACCAATCTTACCTGCCGTGCAGCGTGAGACAAAGAGCAGCATTTGCGCTGGCAACATTGTATTGTCGTATTCTATCTCGCGTGAACATTATGCCAGACATCTTTGGAGTCTGGTACAAGGATCCATTTTGAGAATACTTTAATCCAAAACGTACTGATTAAGCGCCTTGTTACAACCTAGTTGAACAGCTGATGGGAGAGTGAATTGCAAAATGTGAGGAAGGTCTTCTGTTGAACAAAATTAACGAGTATGATCTGAGTTAAAGTTAGTTTGAGTTAAAGTTTTTTCAGAGAGAATTATTTTTCAGGGAGTCATGAGGTAAATTAGGACAACAGAGGTTTGAAGGTAATAAACATTGCAGAGAGGATGGTAAAGTCTGAGCCGGTGTGATTTAGAAGAGCAGGACTGTAGAGGATGGGGAGGCTCAGTCAAGGCGGTGATCATGAGTGGCATAAAGGAATAATAATACATGAAAAAAGGCTAATAGTCGAGCACAGTATATTGATTAATAGGTACTAGTTAATGCTTTTCTTGAGGTCATAGCAGACAGAAAAACCTGAGGAGAAGTCGTTCCTTGTCACAGAGTCCTAAAATACAAAGAAATGACCACTGTAAATGATTATGCCAGGACACAGGGGTCCCGGCTGGGGGACCCAACTTTACAACAGGGCACTTTTGCAAGTTTACGATAGGGGAGCAGATGGTTGAGTGGAAGGGACTGAGGTCAGGATGGTTGCAGAACATTTACGACCATAAAAAGAAAGTTAAGAACAAAGGTTAACTATTCCTAAAAAAATGGGGGTTTTGTTGAACAAGTTAGAAGGTAATCGGATGTAAGGAAGAACTCAGAAGATACGCACTAGACAGAAACGCCCTTTGCTTAACAGGTGACTACGGGAGGCCCCGTTAGTGCTAACTTGACCTTACTGAGAAATGAAAACCCAGTGTGTCCCATCTCATCTTCGGTGACAGCGGCCGGTCATGGCCATGACAGGGTAGAACACCGTCGACATTGACAGAGACTAAAGCCACGCTGTGCAGCCAGAAAGAGGGGCCCGCCTTAATAATTTGTCATGAACGAATCAGCGAGACACTTAAACATGATGACTGCGTCTGTATGAAAGAAGATGTCTTTCATTGCAGAAAGGGAGAAAATTACAAGACCTTGAGGGGGAGACAGTGAACAGCTGACCAGAAGAGAGCGGAATGATCCTATGAATCAGCGTTTTCCAAGTTGGTCGTAATAATGTGATAAAAGTCTGTTTCTGAGGGGGACAAAAAATGGACAATGCTAGAAGCAATCAAGGACAATGTTTGGCTGATGTCAGTCGGTTGGTGATCGGTGGCTGGTCAGAATCTGATGGGGACACAGTTGAGGTAATTTTGTAAATGGTATTAAACAGGTCACCTGCCCTTGAAGGGCAGAAATAAAGGTTAAATGATGTGAAGTACATATACTTAGGAGGTGTCAGTTGCTTAGAGAGAGTCAAACTTCTCCCTTGTCAGCGGGGGTTTGTAGTCACTTGGAGAGACTGTGGGAGAAACCATGGCAAGAAATTTTAACATTATGGCAGTATGAGATTCACATTATACAGCAATGTAGGGGAAGTAGCGGCTTAGGAGGCGAATATTGACGTCAGGAAAGAAATTTGATTTAGAGTTGTTGATTTATTATAGCTGTTATTTTTTCCCCACAGTGTGTCAGATCTCGCTTACCCCAGGTTAACCCTGCAACCTCAAGGACAAAGGGAGTCCTGGCGAGCTCTCTGTGTAAAGGGTTAGAACCCCCCATTATACTTTTGTATTGCACAGTGGACCTTAAACAGCGACGGAAGCTTGTTGAAGCTAGGTTAGAGAGGGATTCGCTTATGGTCCCACAGTTGTTTGTGAAGCGGTAGCCACGGTCACATTAGGGCACACCTCGATAGAATAACCTTAGCAGAGGTCGGGAAAAACTCTAACCACACTTCTTTAAGGCAGCTCTCTTAACGGTCATTTGAATTTGGTGCTGACCGAGGAAAATTCAAAGTCTTGGTATAACAGTCAGGACCTGTTTAATTTAAGTTAGAGCCGAAACAACCTTTCAAGAATAGGAGTAAAATAGTCTTAACCTATACTGGTAATGTGTTATTAAGTCAGTTAACATAGTTAACACCGTGCGTATGAGTTGGAAGATGTACGTTTTACTTCTATTAGTTTTATACAACCTTCCCATGCTTTATTGTTTCATTGTGACTACTAGTTATTTGCCAGCCATGCTGTACGTACTAGTTGTTCTTAGCCATGTTGTGACTACTCGCTGTTTTTCGATAAAGATAAGTTGAGTGCAGCCGGACAAGCATAATTGTTTTGCTTGCCTTCTCTGTCTCTTTCACTTCGATAAAACAAAGGATTTTTTTTGTCTGGGCTTCAGTAAGTGGTGACAACTCGTAAGACTTTTACCTTTTACTATCCGATTGACAAGACGTGTGTTCAACTTATGGACGAAAATGACTTTGTGTGAGTGACTGTGCGGTCTGCTGATTGGTGTGTTGGTGCGTTTATGTACAGGTATGTGTATGGTGTTCGAGAGACGACTGCTGGAATATTGGCCAAGTTTTTGATGGAAGTACTTCGTTTGATTAATTACAGGAAGATCTGTCGTTCGCTGTGGCTGCTGTATGTATCTGTGTGTGTGTTACTACTTAATGCGTTGTTGAGCTGTCGCTGCGGGGGAACACACAGTAAGTTGTGGGAAAATGTTTGATTTTTTGAGGACTGGTGATTAACTAGTGTAACGCTGTGATATTGTAGCACAAGATGTTTGTTTTGTTTTTATGATGTAGTGAGAATGAAGCCTTGAGAGAGTAGCCTACTGATAACAAAATAGATTCCATTGGGGGGAAAAAAGGAGGCTGATCAAAATCTTAGAATATAACAATTTCAACATCAAACAGATATTTAATTTTTTAAAAGGATTGTTATATGCTGCAATCTGCAGTCATGACTTTGCGCAGCGGTGTGGGTTTTTTGTGTGTTTATGCGCAGCTGTGTGTCTTATTAAATCTTCAGCGTGATTACAAGGATGTAAGCCTTTTGTTTATCTGTCATCGCATGGCTAATCTTACGGTGGCCTGGAAGTGAAAAACAAATTGTGAAACACTAACATTTCAGAAAACACAAAAACAAAACACAAACAACTTCAACATTTCAGAAAACACAAAAACAAAACATGAAACACTTTAACATATCAGAAAACAAATTAACAAAACACGAAACACTAACATTTCAGGAACCACAAAAACAAAGCACAAAACACTTTAACATTTCAGAAAACAAATTAACAAAGCACGAAACACTTTAACATTTCATGAACCACAAAAACAAAACACTTTAACATTTCAGAAAACACAAAAACAAAAGCAGAAACACTAAAACAAAAAGACGAACCAAATTACAATTATGGACAGGGAGGGGTCCATTTCACAGACATTCTTGGAAATCCCACGGTTTTTCTCCGCAAGACTCGCCCCGCTTCAACATGATTGGCTCCTGCATCGCGGCAAGGGTTGGCTACACAGATGGAATGTGATGTCCATCCCAAATAGCGATTGTATATACGGACGCCCTGAAGAGCGAGCCTGTATCTGCGTTTGATGCTGTAGAATTTAAGGGAACGTGTGGATATTAGCAAGGAAGCTCCATTCATTTTTGAACGTACCGAGCGAGGGATCTACCTTACATACATTCTGGTCAAAAGCTATGCTTTTTCATTATACATTTTTAATATAGTTTAGCATCGATGTTAAACAACATTTGATGCTTTACGTACTATTTATATGGCTTGAGCCGAGGCGACGCGGAACCCGGAAATGTACAGTATTTTCACTGTAGGGGAAAGCTTCTGTGCATTTTGATTGAATGTAAACTGGGACGTGAAGACGGCGTGAAACAGAGATTACAATTTTGAATGTCGTCAAAACCAGTGGACGACCGATCGGCCGCTCAAGAAAACCACCTGACTGAACTATGGCGCGGTGTACGTGGTTAGGAAACTGTTTCCTTCCCAATCGACCAGACCAGAATATTGTACATTTCCGGGTTTGCGAGCCGTGCCGCCGCTCTTACGAATTGAACTTCATGCGCTATATTCGCTTCCGCTTCCTGGACATTTCCCAAGTCCGAAGTCAAATCCCACCGTTTGGGGTACTAGCAAATATAGGGTTAATCCGGAACTAACCGCTGATTCAATTGAACCTAAACTGCCCATCCGCCAACACTGGCAGCAGCCACTTCG
Organism: Phyllopteryx taeniolatus; assembly: GCF_024500385.1. NCBI lineage: Eukaryota > Metazoa > Chordata > Actinopteri > Syngnathiformes > Syngnathidae > Phyllopteryx > Phyllopteryx taeniolatus. Next base: position 1,756,028 of record NC_084508.1, read on the forward strand.
CACGGCTGCTGTTGATGATATTTTCCAGTGTTGGAGTCGATACCCCTTGGGCCACATTCCGTCCGGTATTAACCACTTTTTGATGATGTGTGGGGTGATGTCTGGAGTTGTTTGTTTTTGTGTTCTTCTCTTGTTTTTGTTTTGTTGGTTTTGTTTTTGGTTTTGTCTGGAGTTGTTTGTTTTTGTTTTCTTCTCATTCTTTTGTTGGTTTTGGTTTTGGTTTTGTCTTGTTTTGTGCTCTTGAGTTCAATGGCAGTTTTGTCGCAGCACACGTTGCATTATGTTTAACACATAATTGATTGCCACAAAATCTGAATTTATAGATTCACTTAGAGCCAGTTCAACAGGCTGCAAACACAGCACCGATATTAACATTATTACAGTGATACATATGATGATTATTCTACAGACATTTAATGTCTATAATTTTGAACTCATTATGGAACAGTCACCTATTTGGGTTGACATATGAAGCGATATAGACTAAATTGTGCACATTTGTCATTAATTCAACATGGTATTATATAGTGGCAATATAAGATACATTTTAACTGTGGGGTGAAAATTAAATTTCTAAATTTCAAATCCCCAACCTTCAGATGAAAAATCTAATAATAGTACAGATGTTATTTTTGGCCATGACAAATTATTGCAGGTCCTGGATCAATAATTATGCATAAGTGACTGTGTCATTGGCATCCCTCGGACAAAAAAATGCTGCGGCAGATTTTTTTCAAACGGAAGAAAGTCCTTCGATTGCCAGACTGCTCAAAACCCTTCAGTTGTTATTTACATGACCTCGTGTTGACACAGACACAGGTTTTCGGGGGAAAGGAAAACTACTGCAAAGGAAAACTATGGTGATAAAGGATGGTGTGTCATATACTACCCTGTAGTTCCATTATTGGAGCCGGGAGGGCGCTTTGTGTAACCACCCCCCCTCTGTTTTCAGCACCTGTCTTCAATCAGCTTCATCACCACCAGTGTATATAAGCCTGCCTGTTCCCGGAAATCCTCGCCTAAGTATTGCAGCCTCTCCTAGCGGTACCACGGCCCACCGTACTCATGTAAGCTACTCAACTCTTCGTTCTCTTGTTAACTCTTGTGTCTCCTCGTTCCCAGTGGTCCCCTGTGTTCCTGACCCATGTCATTCCTGCCATCAAGCCAGCCGCCTGTTCTGTCCACTGCCTGCCACCTGTCCACGCCGCCGCCTGCCAACACATCCAGGACCACCTCCATAACCTTTCCTCAATAAACTTCATAATTTTAAATCTGCTCCCCAGTTTTTGCCTAATCTGCTTGAAGCTATTATAATCACAGGTCCTTCTAAAGGTGAGACAGCATTTCTACCCCAAATAGCATTTTATAATGATTTACCAGTTCAAGTCAGAAGGCTTCAGTTTCCAATATCAATTTGTTTCTGGATTGGATTTGCGTTCTCCATGTTTTTCTCATGGTTAGTTTTATGTTGGTTGGCAGATCTAATGATTTCTGTATACTGTCAGAGAATAAGATGACAACAAATATTGTCAATCCTGAAGCATTGCAGTAAAACCTTGAACTGTTTGATGTGTAGACTATTATTGCATGTGAACTATTCATGAGGTTTGGAGAATTGGGCTTTCCCTCCAGGCGCCTTAACCCTCTAGTAGAATTTGAAGTCTTGACCCACTGACCGTTCTGACCACAACCAACACTATAGCAGCCATGATATTAGATATACTATTACTGTGCTCGCTGATCTATTAACCTCAGCAATTGCTTCTTTTTCTTCTTATGTTGGTCCTATTGATAATCTCAGAAAATGATTTTAATGTGCCTCTGTGTAACACCCTTGACCATCACAGCAATGTTTAAAGGTAGGTTTAGGTCAACTTTAAAACTTTTCAAACATTTTAAAACTTTTTTACATTCATCTACAATCATTTTGTACTTTTCTGGTTGTTTTTAGACTGCGAAAAAGTACTTTAAATTAACAGACAAATGGCATTAACGGACGAATCCCCCATTGGTCTGTTAAATCGAGGTTCCACTTATACACGATATAATACTGGGCTGGGATGAGAATCAGCACCTCCAAATCTGAGACCATGTTCCTCATTCGGAAAAGGGTGGCATGCCCTCTTCGGGTCGGGGATGAGATCTTGGAGTCTTGTTCACGAGTGAGGGAAGAATGGAACGGGAGATAGACAGGCAGATCGGTGCAGCGTCTGCAGTGATGCGGCCTTTGTATCGGTCCGTTGTGGTAAAGAAGGAGCTAAGCCGAAAGGCGAAGCTCTCGATTTACCAGTCGATCTACGTTCCTACCCACACCTATGGTCACGAGCTGTGGGTTGTGACCGAAAGAACAAGATCCCGAACACAAGCGGCCGAAATGAGTTTCCTTCGCAGGGTGTCCGGGCTCACCCTTAGAGATAGGGTTAGAAGCTCGGTCATCTGGGAGGATCTCAGAGTACAGTCACTGCTCCTCCACATCGAGAGGATCCAGATGAGGTGGCTGGGGCATCTGATTTGGATGCCTCCCAGACGCCTCCCTGGTGAGGTGTTCCGGGCACGTCCCACCGGGAAGAGACCCCGGGGACGACCCAGGACACGCTGGAGAGACTACGTCCTTCGGCTGGCCTGGGAACGCCTCGGGATCCCCCCGGAAGAGCTGGATGAAGATGCTGGGGAGAGGGAAGTCTGGGCATCCCTGCTAAAGCTACAAAAATAATATTTGTGCCTATTATTTTGTAAAACTGTGATGTGATAGTGATGGTGATGGTAGTAAAGGGTGGATGAGGTCACCTAAGTCCCACTGAAGGCCCAGGTCCGAAATGCATTTATGTACAGTATATGATGGAAGTTAGTCCAATCCCTTCAAGAGGCTTCGTTCCAGAGTCCAAGTTGTATGTCGAAGTGGGCCCGAGGTGAGGTTATTCATCCCAAATTGATCTCAAGTGCCTTCCAAGCTATAAATAACAACAATTTAATTTTTCACCATTTTTTTGGGTGTACATAATTACAACTACATTTGGGGAAATATTCCCATTTAATGATTATTATCTTATTGCAAATCTTGTTTCAAATCATATGAGCAATCTCAAATGTCAACAAAAATATGTGCAATTTCAACATTATGAGTCAGTCTTTTCATTTAAAGTTGCGCCTTATAGATCACAATAGATCTATAAACTATGTACTTTTTAATAAAACAACATATTTAGAAATCATTTAAAATTTACATACATTTCCACATCCATCTGGAAATCTTGAAAGACTCAACTGACTCATCACACTATACAAAATAAAGAGGGAACATTACAAAATGAAAGTGCAGTTATCCCCCTGCCTTAGAAATGTATACAGGCAGATTGACAGGGTGAAACTAAAAATGAAGACAAAATAGATGTATTTTTATGTCTATTAAGGACATACATATCCACAGCAAGTTCAAAATGGAAACTTAAATTAGCTGCTTATTTAATAGTTACCCCTCTCTAACTATTAGCATGCGTCAAATTAGCTTGTAGCCTACATCTCACTAAAGGAGTGACTTTCAGCTTTTCCCTGTCACCGCCAAAGCGAGTCACTCGCATGATTTGTTTGTCTGACGTAACCCAACCATTTTTATCCAGGCTTTAATAAACCCATGTCCCAATTAACTTCACAAACTCGCTTTTAACTGCACATGTTCACATTTGCACATGAAATTACTTAACAAACAATACATGATATTGTGGCAGGATAAAGGAATGCACATTGTTGAGTTCAAACACGTCTGTATTCCTTGACTGCCCACAAAAACTGAAGTCAAAAAAACAATATTGCGGCAAAACCAAGAGCGCCAATAGTCTCCTGCATGTCCCCACCTGCCTGCCTAATGGGTGAGAGACATGGTCCAAATGCCACTCTGTGGGAGTGGCATTAAGATTAATTGCATGAACCATTGGCCTGCAGGTGGTAGGCCGAAGTGCAGTGTACCCGCACACCAAAGGACTCCGCCAAGATCGACCAGAGCGCCGACACAATCTGGGGATTTGAATATTTGACGGTATACCAAAACACGCAACCCAGATTGACAGGAACGTGCAGGGTATGTCCACAGAGATTGTGGAGGACAGGGGAACTGCTTCTGGCCACCTGGTGGTACGAGCCACCATAGTGAGCAGGTGCGTAAAACCCGGTGACGAAGGGAGAGGACCCACCAGGTCTATGTGCACATGGTCAAACCTCCTGTCCAGAGTTGGAAAAGGCTCGAGGGTGGCTTTAGTGTGCTGGTCGACATTGGCACGCTGACATGCCATGCACGTAGCCACCCACCCCCTGACGTCTTTTCATATTCAAGGTCAGAAAAACTTTGCACCAACCAGCTTGACCGATGCACGAATGCCAGGATGTAAGAGGGAGTGGACTGCATCGAAAATCCTGTGGTGCCACTTTACCGGAGCTATAGGACAGACATAGAGATTGGACCTTGCCTTTGGCCAGCGCTCAGTTCACACTGCATCCGACCCCATTGGCCCCTCTCACAGCCTATTGAAAAAGGGACCCAATTTGCCTCTTTGGACTGTGCCAGCCAGACCCCATGTGTGCAGGCTTGGCCACCAGGCTCTTGTCGTTAAGCCCTATGTCCAGGCCTGGCTTTGTTGCATATAGTACAGTAACAGTGTGCCAAATTTACAACAACAACAAAGAAAGAAAAACAACCTTTGTCCATGACATAATAAGCTAGGTTGGATGAAGATCCATAACCAATTTCAAGAGACAACCCGAAGTCGGGCTACTGGACTACCGTCTGAAAAAATTATCATGCAAGGGCGTTATTATGCAGAAACACCCACATCCCCCCATGTCAAAGCCAAAAGGATAGTCTAGTTCGATGCTCAGATTAGTGTTAGCTTCTGACAAGCAGCAAATCATTGTTTGGTGAAGTTGTCAATGCGTTGGCAGTGCGGGAGCATTTGCGTTTGGTGATGTGTCCATACGCCACATACAAACAATTAAATACTGCCGATGTGAGTCAAATCCGTTTGTCTTATGACAGTGTTTCCCAACCAGGGGGATACGTTACCCTAGTGGTACCTGAGTACATTGGATGGGTACATGGAAACATTTTACAAACACTTGATTTCCAAGATGGAAATGAAGCCAGTCAATTTACAGTGAAACCAGAGCACTAAACACTCGGGAAATGTTGGTAAAACTGAGGAATTTTACTGTCGGATGACTGGAGGCATCTTACGCCGTGTCTCTGCTTGTGGCTAAGTCAAAAAAAAAAAAAACTCTTGTCGAAGAGCTCGTTCTCCCAGGCAGTGACTGTGATGACGTTATGATTGACTAGAAAGCAGTTGGCGCACTCAAGAAAGTTCCGCTGTCGAACCACACCGTGTCCTGTCGGATGGATATGTTGGTTATATTATTGGACAAGTGGTGAACAACACAAAACAACCCGTTAAGTTAGATTTACAGCTGGATGAAATGACAGATGTGAGTGGAGATGCTCAGCTCCTGGCCTTCGTTCATTACAAAGATGTAACAATGGACATTAACAAGCAAATTTTATTCTGCAAAAGACTGCCAGGAAAGACAACTGGGGAAGAAAGGCTCCAAGGTAGAGACCGCTTTTTCAAAGAAAATTATCTGCAGTAGAAAATCTTCTGGCGGCACGGTGACCGACTGGTTAGAGCGTCTGCCTCACAGTTCTGAGGACCGGGGTTCAATCCCCAACTCCGCCTGTGTGGAGTTTGCATGTTCTCCCCGTGCCTGCGTGGGTTTTCTCCGGGCGCTCCGGTTTCCTCCCACATCCCAAAAACATGCATGGTAGGTTAATTGACAACTCTAAATTTCCCGTAGGTGTGAATGTGAGTGCGAATGGTTGTTTGTTTGTATGTGCCCTGCGATTGGCTGGCAACCAGTTCAGGGTGTACCCCGCCTCCTGCCCGATGATAGCTGGGATGGGCTCCAGCACTCCCGCAACCCCAGTGAGGATAAGCGGCTCAGAAAATGGATGGATGGATGGATGGATGGAAAATCTTCTGCCACATCTGTACTGACGGCGCAGCTGCGATGACGGGAAGTGTAAAGGGACTGTTAAATCCCAACATTTTATGGATGCATTATATTATTCATTGCGACACACTGGCTAGTAAGAGAATGAGTGCTGATTTGGTGCCGTTATGGACGATGCTGGGAAGATGATACATTTCATCCCATCCTGGCCATTGAATCATAGACTGTTTGAAACTCTTTGTAATGAGAGCAGCACAGAGCACGAACTATTGCTTCACACAGACATCTGCTGACTGTCTCGTGGGAAAACGCTACTGAGACTATATGAACTTCGCAATGAAGTTTTTGCGGTTTTGGTGAAGCATCTGCATCCTCTTGCTGTGGTGTTTGAGGATGCCAAGTCGGTGGTACGCCTGGCATATCTTTGCTGATGTGTTTACCAAATCGAGCGAGCTCAACCTGTCACACATGCTGAAACTGTTTTACAAAGTTAAAAGATTCACAAAAAAAGCTGAAACAATGGCAGAGGAAATTTGATGAGGGAGACGTAATCTGTTTCCCACTACTTGATGCCCATGTTGCCAGGGGTCCAGGGGTCAAACTGGTGCAAGCACATCTGTCCAAAAACTCTGCACTGATTTCACCCATTCTTATCAGGACATTGAAAAGTCAAAAAGACTAGATTGGGTGAGGAACCCAATTACTTTCAGTGAGAGCCACAACAACCTTCCGGCAAGGCTGCAGGAGAATTTGATGGAGTTACAATATAGTTTGACCGGGAGTGGAAAATGGAATATGCCAGAGTTTTGGTGTGATGTGGAGTATCCTGACCTGGGAAAATATGTAGTGACTGAACCTTTGCCTTTTGGTTCTACTAATATGTGTGAGGTGACTTTCTAAGCTTTGACACACATCAAAACCAAGCAGAGGAACACACTGGATGTGGAGAATAACCTGGTAACAGCGGTTTCCACTAGGGGTGTCCCAATCTGATCTTCAAGATCGGAAATCGGTTCGATTTCAACAAAAGAAAAACAGTATCGGATCGGATTGGACTGGATCTAAACTCTATCTACCCAGCAGCGCCAGGACGGCATGCAAGGAGTTAAGAGTGAATGTTGCTTGCTTAAAGTCATTTATTGACACTGCAGTTGAAGTTCACTGTAAAGCCAAACACGCATAACAAAATAATTACACCTAATGAATGTTCAAATACATCACACATTTCGTTTCTTTCTTCGTTTTTATTCACAAAAATCGCGAGCTCAAACCTAACACACAATTAATTCAAAGACAACACTGATGAGTTAACGAAAATTAGCATTGCACTCGTGGCACTTATATCTCTCAAAATAATGAGTATTGGTACAGAAACGCTGTATAAACACATACAAACAAGCAATATAACTGTTTCACAGTTTTTTCAAACTGTGAAAAACGAGTTATATTAACAATATTCAATCGTGACTCTACTTTCTTTGTTACTGCAAGTATTTATCTCATTGCGTGCACCACACTGGACCTCAGAGGTCAAGATGTACACAGCATATCCTTAAGGAAACATTAAGTACTTAGGTATTAATATTTTGCCAAAACTCACAGAGCTAACCTGTCTAAATTACACACCACTTCTGGAAAAAATCTCAGATGACTTAAAACTTAATTTACCAATATCACTGCAGGGAAGATTAGCAATGCAGTCCTATTGGGGGCACAAGCCAGTGCAAACGATAGGCCGGTCCCAAGCCCGGATAAATGCAAAGGGTTGCGTCAGGAAGGGCATCCGGCTTAAAACCTTGCCAAACAAATATGAGCGTTCATCCAAAGAATTCCATACCGGATCGGTCGTGGCCCGGGCTGACAATGTCCACCCCTGGCACCGTTAACCTGGAGGGCGCCGGTGGAAATTCAGCTACTGTGGGTCGAAGATGGAGAAGTGGAAAGCGGGTTCTTCGGCAGAAAGAGAAGAGGAAAGCACAGAGCCTAATGTGATTGTGGGGACTTTGAATGTTGGGAGTATGACAGGAAAATCTCAAGAGTTGGTTGACATGAGGATTAGGAGAAAGGTTGATATATTGCGTGTCCAGGAGACCAGGTGGAAAGGCAGTAAGGCTAGAAGTGTAGGGGCAGGGTTTCAATTATTTTACCATGGTGTAGATGGGAAGAAAAATGGAGTAGGGGTTATTTTAAAGGAAGAGTTAGCTAAGAATATCTTGGCGGTGAAAAGAGTATCAGATCGAGTGATGAGGCTGAAACTTGAAATTGAGGGTGTTATGTATGCCCCACAGGTAGGATGTGACCTAGAAGGGAAAGAGAAATCCTGGAAGGAGCTAGACTAAGTAGTTTTGAGCATCCCAGACAGAGAGAAGAGTCGTGATTGGTGCAGATTGTAATGGACATGTTGGTGAAGGAAACAGGGGTGATGAAGAAGTAATGGGTAAGTACGGCATCCAGGAAAGGAACTTGGAGGGACAGATGGTGGTAGACTTTACAAAAAGGATGGAAATGGATGTAGTGAACACTTTTTTCCAGAAGAGGCAGGAACATAGGGTGACCTACAAGAGCGGAGGTAGAAGCACGCAGGTGGAGTATATCTGGTGCAGACGATGTACCGTATTTTCACGACCATAAGGCGCACTTAAAAGTCTTAAATTTTCTCCAAAATGGACGGGGCACCTTATAATGCGGCACGCCTTATGTGTGCACGAGTTTCAAAATCTGTAAATGTTGTGTGACTTTAATGAGCGCTTTATGATCGTGAAAATACGGTAATCTGAAGGAGGTTACCGACTGTAAGGTAGTGGTAGGGGAGAATGTGGCTAGACAGCATAGGATGGTGGTTGTAAGATGACTCTGGTAGTGACTCTGACTCTGGGGGGGGGGCGGGATTTGAACCACGGTCCCCAGAACTGTGAGGCAGATGTGCTAACCAGTCGCTCACCATGCCGGCCGGCACAATCCAGATTTCGAAATTAAAAACATATCCCTGTATTTTAGCATGTGGGAACAATGCAATTGACCACCCACAACAACTATGTAACAATAATATTTTTATGAATTGTTCCAAGAATTTCAAATAACAAGCGGAAACCTCCTTCAATACAATATATTAAAAACAGCAATGAAAAAAAATAGAATCTCAACCACTGGAGTTTGTTAAGCAAATAGGGAAGCTTCTCCAACAAAGGAAAAGAAAAACTCTCAAAAGTTTATAAATTAATCTCATGTACAAAATCAATTCACTTAACCATCACTAAATGGTTATTATTATAAATAATCATTATTGTCATGTGTAGGGTCATTCACATGAAAAAAATCAATTTATTTCAAAGAAAGTATCATTAAAATGACGTTTGGGGAAGATTACTGTGCAGTGGGAATTAAAATTCTCCATGTAGTGTGTTTGTCTGTGAACAGATTTGCCCCACCAGCAAACATGCAGTTTACAAGCATGTCACAGCTGGAAGCAGGCTGATGATGGCATCTGTGTGTGTGTGGTAAGTACACTTAAGTGCATCCTGCATCCATTTTGTATAGCAGCAAATTTCACTGAGCTTTGAGAGCCATGCCAGCCAATCACATTTATCCACACTTGATGTTGCCTCAGTATTGCCATGGAAGAACATTGGCAGAAAACATGGAGTTGTGTTGGGGATTGTTACATGGTGCCCTTGGAAGCTTTGACCCTTATCCTGGTTCCAATTCCATTCTTTTAGATCCTAGCATAATGAGTTAAAATGGCTCACACATGCACATTTTGCTCAGATGAATCATGGTTTCATGGAAACATTTTATTCACATCTCTTCCGCCTGCTTGAGTCACAGCAAAGTGCTGGCCAAGCAAAGGTTTGGCATTTGCTGTTTTTGAAAAGTCCAATGTATGTGGCAAGTGTGATGTGTTTTTGCTAAGTATCTGACAAACTTGTTTTAATGCTCTACTACGTGTGTATTTTTATTTAATTCTGGCTTATTGATCAATGGAGAATCGTTTTGTGAGAGTGCTTTTTAAATTGCACACACATTTATATCTTTTTACGACAGCCCTGGTATTGATCTGACGAGAGACCACTTTTTGTAGTAATCTCAACAACAGCAACAATGACAGATAAATAACAATGACAACAAATAAATGCCAGGAAAAAAAGAAGCAAAAGGTCACTTGGCCGAAATTCCAAGCATTTTCTCATCCAGCAATGGACAACTGGTATGTCTGACCTTCACACCTCAATCGACCTATTTTTAGTTACTTATTTTTAGGTCTATTTTCTTTTCAAATGATTACACACTTGTGAGATAAAATTTTCTTTTACCGCTTCTCCTCACTAGGTTCGCGGGCTGCCGGGGCCTATCCCAGCTATCATCGGGCGGGAGGCGGGGTACACCACGAACCGGTCGCCAGCCAATCGCAGGGCACATAGCAACAAACAACCATTTGAACTCACATTCACACCTATGGGCAATTTTAGAGTCTTCAATCAACATACCACGCATGTTTTGGGGATGTGGGAGGAAATCGGAGTCCCCGGAGAAAACCCACGCAGGCACGGGGAGAACATGCAAACTCCACACAGGCGAGGCTGGATTTGAACCTGGGTCCTGAGAACTGTGAGGCAGATGTGCTAACCAGTCGTCCACCGTGCCGGTTAGATAAAATATATAGTATAATACGGATTGCTGCTCCTTTGTGTAAATTACGTGTATACAGTGTGTGTGTGTACTGTATGTGTGACTTTGACCTGAGTGCGATGTCTGTGAACAAAGGCAAGGAAACACATCGTGTCACTGTCGTCATTAACTGCACCAGTAAATTTGGTGGGACCTGAGAGTGTTTAGAGGAAACATGTACCGCTAGGTCTCATGCCAATTCATTTTTAACTAGTTAAATGTGTGAGCATTTTATTTTGTTTTTTTAAATCAAGCATCAAGACCACTGGGCAAATGTAACTGGGTGATTATATAAATCTCCGAGTTAAAATTTTTGTGATTTTGCCAATTTGGAAAATAAAAAATGCATCTCATTTCATCTCTACAACCACAGTAAGGTTCAGGTACTTAGTGGTGGTGGTGGCGAGGGAGGGGGCTGGGGCTGGGGAGATTAGCTGTGGGCTGGGGAGGGGCTGCCCCCCTTTTCTCTGTGGTCTTCCACCCGGTCGGGCTAGGCTGGCCCTGTAGGAGTCTCGCCTCTTCCTTCACACACTCAGCACATTTTTATTACTCACACTGTAAATATTTCGCACATTGGGCATATTAACATTTCATTCAGGGCCCCTGGGGGGCTGGCATGAGGCACGATGAGGCGGATGCCGGGCCGTGTCCTGGCACATCTGTGCTGGTCTCCTGTCAGGTCGCCCCCCTTCTCTGCCCTGCCGGTCCTCCAGTTTTAATGCATCATACACCCGTCAGTGGGGGTAGGGCAGTGTCAGGCTGGGGAGGACACTCGGCCAAGTGTTCCGGCACTGTCCTGGGTGGGGGTGATGGTTGCGCGTCATCATTGCCCCATGACTGTTTCGCAGTCTCCCCAATTTTAATGCACAACACCCCACCACACACGATCACGTTACAGGGATAGCGGGTGCCAATGGGGGACCTGGTAACCATAGCAATAGGATGGGTGGTGGGGGTTTACATTGCTCTTGGGTTGACTCCTGGGGCCTATTGGTTAGTTGTTGCATGTCCTAACTGGGGGGGTCACCTCCCCCATCCACAATTAAGAACACAGTTTGACTTTTGTAACTTGTGGTCAAATATCTAGACTGTCTAACTATTGCTCTGCTGTGGTTCGCACCCCTATTCCCCTTGTCCGTTCTGTCCCTTTGTTTGTCTCCTAAAACCCTTTTTCTGTCCAGCTCCATTTTCAATAAACATTGGAATAATTAAAAAAATTGAAAAATAAGCAGAGGGAGTGTTTCAAACTCCCCTGTTGCACAGCAAAACTTTCGCAGCACAAAAGGCATACAGATCCACAGTTCTGCATGGCCAGGCAGCTGAACAGGACAGGTTAAAAAAAAGGTACTTAGTATTAATGAAACCCTTGTTTCATCTAATTTATTGGGGGTTATTACAAGTTATTACTTGGGGTTACTTGGGGTTATTACTATGTTTTTCTTCAGTTGTGTTTCTCATGTAGACAATTATTCTATTTAACGGCCTCGCCTGTGTGGAGTTTCCATGTTCTCCCCGTCCCTGCGTGGGTTTTCTCCAGGTACTCTGGTTTCCTCCCACATTCCAAAAACACGCATGGTAGGTTAATTGAAGCCTGTATGTGTGAATGTGAGTGTAACTGGTTGTTTGTCTATATGTGCCCTGTGATTGGCTGGTGACCAGTTCAGGGTGTATCCCACGTCTCCCCCGAAGTCATCTGAGATAGGCGCCAGCACACCCAACCCTAATGAGGATAAGCGGTTCAGAAAATGGATGGATGGATGGATGGATGGGTTCTCCTCCTCCTGTGCACTGCACGGATCCTGTGGACACAAAGTCAATACTGTACTTGCATTATCCCAACCAGATTTCGTTTCCAATTAAATGGTTCTCTCCGAGAAACTAAAGGACCACACAAGCGCTTTCCTCTACTGTTTGACAAACAGATCCAATGAAAGAGTTAAGTCATGTTGTTCATTGTCATGTGACACTAGTTGACTTCTTCTAAAATGCCTGTTCACCACCCCTAAACCCTAGCCCCTTGTAGACATCTTGCCTGCAGATGTGGCGAAAGCTCAAAGACTTCAAAGTGGCTTCTCTCAGACCAACAGTGTATGCTGACGCCAACAGTAAATGTCCTAGGCCCTTTGCACGGAAAATTTTAAAAGACCCTTAAATCACAAAGAAGAGCCAGGCTGTCTTGAGTAAGCACGAGGACAGACAGGAAAAGAGTAAAACATGCATTTCTGTTCTGTGACAACAATTTTGAAACCTATCTCTTGTCTAGCTGCTGATCGGGAGCAAAGAACAATTGTGATCAATCCTGCTGTTGCAAAAGAACATATCAGCTGCATAGTCTGCACTGCACTTGATGCTTACTAGGGAGGAGACACCCAAACATTTCAGTGACTCAAACAGTGCTGTATCAGGTAGTTCAAATGCAGTAGAAAGTGTGTGGGGGGGGGGGGGGGGAACAAAACATTTGGCAATAAAAAATGTTCAGTGTTTATATTTAGATAAAATTGTCTTCAGGCCTTCATGAAGATAATTCTATAATTGGTATGGGCCCCTAAAGAGCAACATCACACACACAATAAACCCTGGTTCTGGCTCTTCTTTTTTTTAAATTGAAGTCATTATTTTGGTTATAATAACATTCTACACTGCTTCTCAGCACAGACAAGGAAATAGGTCAGAACACTTGAACAACATCATTATTTTTTGATCTGTTCTACACAATTATGTAAACACATCACATTTAGTTGAAATGAATGTCTAACGATGAGTGTCAGCTGGGAGTGTTTAGGTTTAAACAATTTTAAAATACTGTAAATGAATGGCTTATTCAAGTGGTTCTCAAACCTTTTACACCAAGAACCACCTAAAAAAATACTTCAAGTACCACCATAATAACATATATTAAAATAATAATTGTATTTCCATTGTTGAACCATGTAAGGGACTTAAGGACAGTTTTCTCATTTACAATGCAGACATGGAGTCAATTGAAGGTTAGCGTCTTGCCCAAGGACAGTCGGGGCTCTACCAAGTGAACCACAGGCGCCCTAAATTCAAGGGAATACAATTGTGTGCTAGGCCCAATTGTTAATCAAAAATGTCAGACCTATTCCAAAAAGGTACTTTGAATAATATATTTAACCGTGCGGCATGGTGATGGACTGGTTAGCACATCTGCCTCACAGTTCTGAGGACCAGGGATCAAACCCGGCCTCGCCTGTGTGGCGTTTGCATGGTCTCCCCGTGCTTGGGTGGGTTTTACCACACTTTGAGAACCCCTGGCCTACTCCATTTGGGCAAATGCATTGGAAGCTATCTTTATATATACGGTACATATATGAGTGAATGCTCCACTTCATTATTTTAGGTGATGGCTGAAACCACATCACATTTTAGAAAATTGTGTATTTATAAACAATATTTAATTGGATGTGAAAGCGTCACATTCAGCAAAGTGGTTTCATGCAAGATTGCACATAAACATGATACAAGGTATTCCGTGTCTGCATCCAGCTGTTTGCTGAGTAATCATGTAGCGCTGTGGGCCATTTCTCATGGAACATGATTTGCAGTGTTCCCCAGCCGAGCGAGGATTCTGGGAGAGGTTGAAAAATTAAAGACAGAAATAAGGAAACATTTCCTCTGATTCTAAATCCCAGGGATCTTTGACCCCTGGTGAAACCAAAATCAAAATCCCTGTCCTTGTGACAGCACAACACGCAGATGGCGTTGCGGAGGAGTGGTTGGAATGAGGGAGAACAATGAGTTTACTTTTTGGGCTCCAGATGGGTGTTTGTTTATTTATTTATTTATTTATTTATTGCTCTGCTATAATATACTGTATATAATATGTGGGTATGTGTAGCTTTTCTTGATAAGGTTGCCATACATTGATGGGTTGCCATAACAATACACTCCACAATGGCTCCACAAACACATTCTTACGTTATTAAATACGTTATATACCTGGTAAGGTATATTCAGGGGTTCTGGAGAGAAGGATCTGTCTGGAAGTTGAATCTCAGATTCGGCAGGAGCAGTGTGGTTTTCGTCATGGCTGTGGAACAGTGGACCAGCTCTACACCCCCAGCAGGGTCCTCGAGGGTGCATGGCAGTTGGCCCAATCAGTCTGCATGTGTGGACTTGGAGAAGGCGTTCAACAGTGTCCCTTGGGGTGCTCTGTAGGGGGTACTTCGGGAGTATGGGGTACCAGACCCCTTGATAAGGGCTGTTTGGTTCATGCTGGATCTGCATTGCCGGTAGTAAATTGGATTTGTTTCCAGTAAGGGTTGGACTCTGCCAAAGCTGCCCTTTGTCACATATTCTGTTCATTACCTTTATGGACAGAATTTCTATCTGCAGCCGAGGTGTTGACGGGGTCCAGTTTGGTGATATCACTATTACGCCCCTGCTGTTTGCAGGTGATATAGTTTTGATGGCTTCCTCAAGCCGTGATCTTCAACTCCTGCTGGAGCGGTTCGCAGCCGTGTGTGAAGCAGCTGGGATGAAAATCAGCACCTCCAAATTGAGGCCACGGTCCTTAGTCGGAAAAGGGTGGACTGCCCTCTCCGGCAGTCCCCGGCTGCCCCAAGTGGAGAAGTTCAAGTATCTCAGAATCAGAATCAGAATCATCTTTATTTGCCAAGTATGTCCAAAACACACAAGGAATTTGTCTCCGGTAGTTGGAGCCGCTCGGGGTCTTGCTCACTAGTGAGGGAAGAATGGAGTGGGACATTGATAGGCAGATTGGTGCAGCGTCTGCAGTAATCCGGACTCTGTATCGGTCTGTCGTGGTGAAGAAAGAGCTGAGCCAAAAGGCCAAGATTTCGATTCACAGATCGATCTACGTTCTCAGGGTGTCCGGGCTCTCCCTTAGAGATAGGGTGAGAAGATCAGTCATGTAGGAGGAGCTCAGAGTCGAGCCGCTGGATTAATTGCTTTGTATGCCAAAATATGGGTTTACTGTTTTAAATATTGACTCTGAAAAGTGTTGTTGACAAAAGGTGTTAATAAATCTCTCGAAATTTTTTAATTTTCAGTACAGATGCTTTAAAACCGGCAATTTTTATTTTTTATATATATTTTTTTTACTTATAAAAAAATCGGGATAATAATTGTTTTGGCTAATCTTTTTCTGACAGAATAAGTAAGGAAGCAATCTTGTCGTTGTGGGTTTTCATTACAAAAAGAAAGAAAAGTCTTTGCAAAGAGAAGAAAAGGTACAAGTCTTATGAGTTGTCACCTCTTACTGAAGTCGAAGCAAAACAATCACCGTTATACAGAAGTGAGAGCAAAGGAATGCAAAACAACTACCTTTGTCCAACGGCACTCAACTTATCTTTGTCAAAAAACAGCTAGCTAGTAGTCACAACTTGACTGGGAAAAACCAGGATGCACAAAATGGCCATAAATGATCTAGTAGTCACAACATGGAACAATAAAGCATAGGAAGGTTGTATAAAAACTAACAGAAGTAATATTTGGTATCTATAAAACATACATTTTCCAACTGAGCTCCCCCATTTTGATTGTATTAATCTATTATTAATCAAAAAAAAGGAAAATTACGAAACATTATTACATCCTAGCTTCCTAAAGGTTAAGACTAAATAATCAAAACATTAAATTAATCAAAATAATATAACAATATAGCATGCATTAACAAAAATAATAAATTAATAGCCCCTCCTTGAGCCGTCACCTTATCATGGTGGAGGGGTTTGTGTGTCCCAATGATCCTAGGAGCTAAGTTGTCTGGGGCTTTATGCCCCTGGCAGGGTCACCCATGGCAAACAGGTCCTAGGTGAGGGACCAGTCAAAGCACGGCTCAAAGACCCCTTATGAAGAAGACAAATTATGGACTCAGGTTTCCCATGCCCGGATGCGGGTCACCGGGGCCCCCTCTGGTCATCCGACGTCTCAGGAGGTGAAAGCAGTGCACCATCAATATCGTGTATAGTGGGGATGGGGCGCTGCTGACCTCGACTGGGGACGTTGTGAGCCAGTGGGGAGAATACTTCAAAGACCTCCTCAATTCCACCGACACGCCTTCCCATGAGGGAGAAGAGTCTGGGTTCTCTGAGGCGGGCTCTCCTATCTCTAGGGTTGAGGTCACCGAGGTGGTTAAAAAGCTCCTCGGTGGCAAGGCCCCAGGGGTGGATGAGATTCGCCCGGAGTTCCTCAAGGCTCTGGATGTCGTAGGGCTGTCCTGGTTGACACGCCTCTGCAACATCGCGTGGACATCGGGGACAGTGCCTCTGGATTGGCAGACTGGGGTGGTGGTCCCCCTTTTTAAAAAGGGGGACTGGAGGGTGTGATCCAACTACAGGGGGATCACACTCCTCAGCCTCCCTGGTATGGTCTATTCAGGGGTGCTGGAGAGGAGGGTCCGTCGGGAAGTTGAATCCTAAATTCAGGAGGAGCAGTGTGGTTTTCGTCCTGGCCGTGGAACAGTGGACCAGCTCTACACCCTTGGCAGGGTCCTCGAGGGTGAATGGGAGTTCGCCCAACCAGTCTACATGTGTTTTGTGGACTTGGAGAAGGCGTTCGACCGTGTCCCTCGGGTGGTCCTGTGTGGGGTGCTTCGGGAGTATGGGGTACCGAACCCCCTGATACGGGCTGTTCGGTCCCTGTACGACCGGAGTCAGAGTTTGGTCCGCATATCCGGCAGTAAATCGGACTCGTTTCCGGTGAGGGTTGGACTCCGCCAAGGCTGCACTTTGTCACCGATTCTGTTCATAACTTTTATGGACAGAATTTCTAGGCGCAGCCGTGGCGTAGAGGGGGTCCGGTTTGATGGCCTCAGTATTGCATCTCTGCTTTTTCCAACTCTCATTGGAGCAGTTCGCAGCCGAGTGTGAAGCGGCTGGGATGAGAATCAGCACCTCCAAATCTGAGACCATGGGTGGCTTGCCCTCTCCAGGTCGTGGATGAGATCCTGCCCCAAGTGGAGGAGTTCAAGTATCTTGGGATCTTGTTCACGAGTGAAGGAAGAATGGAACGGGAGATCGACAGGCGGATCGGTGGAGCGTCTGCAGTGATGCAGACTTTGTATCGATCCGTTGTGGTAAAGAAGGAGCTAAGCCGAAAGGCGAAGCTCTCGATTTACCGGTCGATCTACGTTCCTACCCCTACGAGCTGTGGGTCGTGACCGAAAGAATGAGATCCCGAATACAAGCGGCCAAAATGAGTTTCCTTCGCAGGGTGTCCGGGCTCTCCCTTAGAGATAGGGTGAGAAGCTCGGTCATCCGGGAGGATCTCAGAGTAGAGCCGTTGCTCCTTCACATCGAGAGAAGCCAGATGAGGTGGCTGGGGCATCAGATTCGGATGCCTCCCGGACACCTCCCTGGTAAGGTGTTCCGGGCATGTCCCACCGGGAGGAGACCCCGGGGACGACCCAGCACACGCTGGAGAGACTACATCCTTCGGCTGGCCTGGGAACGCCTCGGGATTCCCCCGGAAGAGATGGATGAAGTGGCTAGGGAAAGGGAAGTCTGGGCGTCCCTGCTAAAGCTTCTGCCCCCGCGACCTGACCTCGGATAAGCGGTAGAAGATGGATGGATGGATGAATTAATTATTAGTTAAAATCGTCTTCTTCTTTTCCTTTCGGCTTGTCCCGTTAGGGGTCGCCACAGCGCGTCATCCTTTTCCATGAGAGCCTATCTCCTGCATCCTCCTCTCGAACACCAACTGCCATCATGTCTTCCCTCACGACATCCATCAACCTTCTCTTTGGTCTTCCTCTAGCTCTCTTGCCTGGCAGCTCCATCGTCATCATCCTTCTACCAATATACTCACTCTCTCTCCTCTGGACGTGTCCAAACCATTGAAGTCTGCTCTCTCTAACTTTGTCTCCAAAACATCGAACCTTGGCTGTCCCTCTGATGAGCTCATTTCTAATTTTATCCAACCTGGTCACTCCGAGAGCGAACCTCAACATCTTCATTTCCGCCACCTCCAGCTCTGCTTCCTGTTTTCTCTTCAGTGCCACTGTCTCTAATCCATACATCATGGCTGGCCTCACCACTGTTTTATAAACTTTGCCCTTCATCCTAGCAGAGACTCTTCTGTCACATAACACACCTGACACCTTCCTCCACCCGTTCCAACCTGCTTGGACCCGTTTCTTCACTTCCTGACCACACTCACCATTGCTCTGGACGGTTGACCCCAAGTATTTAAAGTCCTCTACCGTTGCCATCTCTTCTCCCTGTAGCCTCATTCTTCCCCCACCATCCCTCTCATTCATGCACATATATTCTGTTTTACTTCGGCTAATCTTCATTCCTCTTCTTTCCAGTGCATGCCTCCATCTTTCTAACTGTTCCTCCAGCTGCTCCCTGCTTTCACTGCAGATCACAATGTCATCTGCAAACATCATGGTCCACGGGGATTCCAGTCTCACCTCATCTGTCAGCCTATCCATCACCACTGCAAAAAGGAAGGGGCTCAGGGCTGATCCCTGATGCAGTCCCACGTCCACCTTAAATTCTTCTGTCACACCAACAGCACACCTCACCGCTGTTCTGCTGCCCTCGTACATGTCCTGTATTATTCTAACATACTTCTCTGCCACTCCAGACTTCCGCATGCAGTACCACAGTTCCTCTCTGGGTACTCTGTCATAGGCTTTCTCTAGATCTACAAAGACACAATGTAGCTCCTTCTGACCTTCTCTGTACTTTTCCATCAACATCCTCAAGGCAAATAATGCATCTGTGGTACTCTTTCTAGGCATGAAACCATACTGTTGCTCGCAAATACTCACTTCTGTCCTGAGTCTAGCCTCCACTACTCTTTCCCATAACTTCATTGTGTGGCTCATCAACTTTATTCCTCTATAGTTGCCACAGCTCTGCACATCACCTTTGTTCTTAAAAATGGGCACCAGTACACTTTTTCGCCATTCCTCAGGCATCTTCTCACGCACTAGAATTCTATTGAACAAGCTGGTCAAAAACTCCACAGCCACCTCTCCTAGATGCTTCCATACCTCCACAGGAATGTCATCAGGACCAACTGCCTTTCCATTTTTCATTCTCTTTAATGCCTTTCTAATTTCCCCCTTACTAATCATTGCCACTTCCTGGTCCACCACACTTGCCTCTTCTACTCTCCCTTCTCTATCATTTTCCTCATTCATCAACTCCTCGAAGTATTCTTTCCATCTACCTAGCACACTGCTGGCACCAGTCAACATATTTCCATCTCTATCCTTAATCACCCTAACCTGCTGCACATCCTTCCCATCTCTATCCCTCTGTCTGGCCAGCCTGTATAGATCCTTTTCTCCTTCTTTAGTGTCCAACCTGCCATACATGTCATCATATGCCTCTTGTTTTGCCTTTGCCACCTCTACCTTTGCCCTGTGTCGCATCTCAATGTATTCCTTTCGCCTCTCCTCGGTCCTCTCAGTGTCCCACTTCTTCTTAGCTAACCGTTTTCCTTGTATGATTTCCTGTACTGTGAGGTTCCACCACCAAGTCTCCTTCTCTCCTTTCCTGCCAGAAGATACACCAAGTACTCTCCTGCCTGCTTCTCTGATCACCTTGGCTGCAGTGGTCCAGTCTTCTGGAAGCTCTTCCCGTCCACC
Organism: Phyllopteryx taeniolatus; assembly: GCF_024500385.1. Lineage (NCBI taxonomy): Eukaryota > Metazoa > Chordata > Actinopteri > Syngnathiformes > Syngnathidae > Phyllopteryx > Phyllopteryx taeniolatus. The sequence goes on from NC_084508.1 coordinate 1,776,270, forward strand.
GAGAGCCTGTATCACCTCTTCCCGAAAAGCTGCACAACACTCGTCCTGTCTCAGCTTCCACCACATGGTTCTCTTCTCTGCCTTTGTCTTCCTAATTTTCCTCCCCACCACCAGAGTCATCTTACACACCACCATCCTATGCTGTCTAGCCACACTCTCCCCTACCACTACCTTACAGTTGGTAACCTCCTTCAGATTACATCGTCTGCACAAGATGTAATCCACCTGTGTGCTTCTACCTCCGCTCTTGTAGGTCACCCTATGTTCGTGCCTCTTCTGGAAAAAAGTGTTCACTACAGCCATTTGCATCCTTGTTGCAAAGTCTACCACCATCTGTCCCTCCAAGTTCCTTTCCTGGATACCGTACTTACCCATCACTTCTTCATCACCCTTATTACCTTCACCAACATGTCCATTACAATCTGCACCAATTACGACTCTCTCTCTGTCTGGGATGCTCAGAACTACATCATCTAGCTCCTTCCAGAATTTATCTTTCACCTCTAGGTCACATCCTACCTGTGGGGCATAGCCTACTAATCACATAACACCCTCAATTTCAAATTTCAGCCTCATCACTCGATCTGATACTCTTTTCACCTCCAAGACATTCTTAGCCAACTCTTCTTTTAAAATAACCCCGACTCCATTTCTCTTCCCATCTACACCATGGTAAAATAATTTAAACCCTGCCCCTAAACTTCTAGCCTTACTGCCTTTCCACCTGGTCTCCTGGACACACAATATATCAACCTTTCTCCTAATCATCATGTCAACCAACTCCCGAGATTTTCCTGTCATAGTCCCAACATTCAAAGTCCCCACATTCAGTTCTAGGCTCTGTGTTTTCCTCTTCTCTTTCTGCCGAAGAACCCGCTTTCCACCTCTTCTTCTTCTTCTTTGACTTTGACTTCGACCCACAGTAGCTGAATTTCCAACAGCGCCCTGCAGGTTGACGGCGCCGGTGGCGGACGTTGTTAACCCGGGCCACGACCGATCCGGTATGGAATTCTTTGGATGAACGCTCATATTTGTTTGGCAAGGTTTTAAGCCGGATGCCCTTCCTGACGCAACCCTCTGCATTTATCCGGGCTTGGGACCGGCCTACAGTTTGCACTGACTTGTGCCCCCCATAGGGCTGCATTAATTAATTATTAATTAATTAATTAACTAATTTAATTTAACTAATTAATTATTAGTTAAAATGAATAAATAAAATAATTAATTAATACAACAATCCTACAGTCATCCACAAATTCACAACTCAGGTTTAAGAAAATCCTTCAGAAGCAGGTTTAAGTCAGTCATACAACAAAGTTAGACTGAGGAATATGAATCATGGTCATCATTTAAGTCGTCACTGTCATCCAAGCAGTCAAACTGAGGGAAACGGTCAGGAAAACATTCATCAGAGACTGCATTGTTAAATCGTGAATACTGGCTATGACATCTGTATCTCCAGCATTGTCAGGAATGTATGTGCAACAGTTTTGGTTCAAAAGAATACAAACACCGCCCTGAGAAGCCAGCAGTACAACCCCAATTCTAATGAAGTTGGGACATTGTGTTAAACATAAATAAAAACAGAATACAATGATTTGCAAATCACTTTCAACCTATATTTAATTGAATACACAACAAAGAAAAGTTATTTAATGTTCAAACTGATAGACTTGATTGTTTTTGGCAAATAATCATTAACTTAGAATTCTATGGCTGCAACACCAAAAAAGCTGGGACAGGGTCATGTTTACCACTGTGTTACATCACCTTTTCTTTTCACAACATTCAGTAAACATTTGGGAACTGAGGACACTAATTATTGAAACTTTGTAGGTGGAATTATTTCCCATTCTTGGTTGATGTACAGCTTCAGCTGTTCAACAGTCCGGGGTATCCTTTGTCGTATTTAACGCTTCATAATGCACCTCACATTTTCAATGGGAGACAGGTCTGGACTGCAGGCAGGCCAGTCTAGTACCCTCACACTTTTGCTATGAAGCCACTCTGTTGTAACATGTGCAGAATGTGCTTTGGTCTTTGTCTTGCTGAAATAAGCAGGGGGGTCCATGAAAAAGACGTTGCTTGGATGGCAGCATATGTTTCTCCAAAACCTGTATCTACCTTTCAGCATTAATGGTGCCTTCACAGATGTGTAAGTTAGCCATGCCATTGGCACTAACACAGCCCCATACCATCACAGAGGCTGGCTTTTGAACTTTGCGTCCATAACAGTCCGGATGGTTCTTTTCCTCTTTGGCCCGGAGGACACGACGTCCACAATTTCCCAAAACAATTTGAAATGTGGACTCGTCGGACCACAGAACACATTTTCACTTTGCATCAATCCATCTTAGATGAGCTCGGGCACAGAGAAGCCGGCGCCGTTTCTGGGTGTTGTTGATAAATGGCTTTTGCTTTGCATAGTAGAGTTTCAAGTTGCACTTACGGATGTAGCGCCAAACTGTATTTACTGACATTGGTTTTCTGAAGTGTTACTGAGCCAATGGGGTGATATCCTTCACACATTGATGTCGGTTTTTGATGCAGTGCCGCCTGAGGGATCGAAGGTCACGGGCATTCAATGTTGGTTTTCGGCCTTCTCTGAACCTTTTGATGATGATATGGACCGTAGATGATGAAATCCCTGAATTCCTTGCAATTGTACGTTGAGGAACATTGTCCTTAAACTGTTCGACTATTTTCTCACGCACCTGTTCACAAAGAGGTGAACCCCGGGAGCTTCAGCTGCCCCCTGCACCAGTGTGTTCCACTAACATGTGTATGTGTTCACTGTGATGGGTTAAATGCAGAGAACAAATTTTGTGTACATGCATGCATGTTCATGACAATTAAATATGATTCTTCTTCTTCTTCTCGCCCCATCTTTTCTTGTGAATGACTGAGCAATTCAGGGAAACTCCTTTTCTACCCAATCATGGCACCCACCTGTTCCCAATTAGCTTGTTCACCTGTGGCACGTTCCAAACAGGTGTTTGATGAGGATTGGGGTTTGGGGTTGTAGATCAAGTGTCAAGCGGTTTTGGAGGGCTACTTCACGAATTGCATACATTTCCACACGTGACGCCTCTAGACTGGTCAGGGTAGTGTTAACAAAACTAGAAAAGCGATAACTTAGTTTCATATTATCAATTTGCCCACTTCAATTTGAGGAAATAGTGAGTATAATATAATACCATGCGGCACGACTGGTTAGAGCGTCTGCCTCACAGTTCTGAGGACCTGGGTTCAATCCCCGGCCCCGGCTGTGTGGAGTGTGCATGTTTTCCCCGTGCCTGCGTGGGTTTTCTCCGGGCACTCCGGTTTCCTCCCACATCACAAAAACATGCGTGGTAGGTTAATTGAAGACTCTAAATTGTCCGTAGGTGTGAATGTGAGTGCGAATGCTTGTTTGTTTGTTTGTGCCCTGCGATTGGCTGGCAACCAGTTCAGGGTGTACCCTGCCTCCTCCTCGATGATAGCTGGGATAGGCTCCAACACGCCCGTGACCCTAGTGAGGAGAAGCGGCTCAGAAAATGGATGGATGGATGAATGGATAATATAATACCTTGGTACCTGTTCTCCAAACCTTGTGATCGGTGGGGACATCTGTGCCCCAAACTGGATCGTGTTCTTTAAATCGGGCCTGTCTGCGACGATGGGAACGGGGTGTGGCAGAGATAATGTATGAGTGGTCTGTCAACGCAATAGGGGCACACTGACCTGGCCAATGGAGAACGAGTCTACTGTAGACTAGTGTGTCCACAAAGCCATTACACGCCCTCAAAAGGCAACGTGCTCAACCGGTCAGGTGCCGATATATACGGAAGACAGGTAGTATCAAGGAGAGCTTGAGAATTGTCCAGAGACGAATTAGAGACAAAGGTTGTGTATGGTACAAATATAGCAGCAAAAACGATTTGATTAAGGTATTGTGGACTGACAAAAGAAACTAAGGTGCGAGGAAAGAGTGATGATGCATTAGGATGTGGGGAAGGCACAATGTGGGTTTGCAGCAGCATGCCGCATGAAAGACCAAACATAGCAGAATGATTTTGAGAGCGTGCCACATGAAGGGCATACAGAAACCAAACAGTCATGCTGTAGGTGGTGCAATTAGCAGAAGTAGTGGCAATCGTATGTAACCAAAGAAGCTCGTCATAGTTGTCGCATCTCGTAAAGTACAAAATTGTGTCAACTGTCAAAGTGGGAGCATCAATACACAATTCAACACACATTTTCATCACAATTATTAGAGTTGACGCTGAACCACCGAGGAAGGGTTTTAGTCCTCGTCTTTCTTCTGTTCTTCTGCTGAGTTTACGGTCATCCGTCGTAGAAGGTGAAGGAAGTGGAGGAGTCGGGACCATAGGAGGCATTGGGACCTTCTTGCAGTGTGACCCGTGAACCCACGTAGCTCTTTCAGCAACTTCCACTGCAGTGTGGGTCACAAGGAAGACTTGGAAAGGCCCCAGACAGCGCTGATGTCGCCACATTTTCCGCCAGAAGTTTTTAATCAGCTTTAGGAGTGCTGATTGGACTTGTTTCCTGAAATTGATTAGTCGATAATGTGCAATACCTGTACGATATGTATGCCCATCGGCAGATCTGGCTTTGGTAAACCCGAAACCCCCCCAAAAAAAAAATCTCAAAAAAAGGATAGAGGGCACACAAATCCTCATATACACCTAATTTAATTGACTTTCCAGTATTTATTTGCGGGTGGTACCTATCATCTGTTCTGAGATCAAATTGAAATCTGTCAGAAAGCTTTCAAAGGATTGTAATAAGTTTCTGAGAATAATTTTGGTTAATTGTGCTACTACCACTCACTTCAATTCTTACGTAAACATGTCTACCATAGCTAGACAGTATTTTGTAAGTGCATTGATCGTTTCATTTCATTATATACATTATCAGTATTGCGTCAATATGGTCCAACCCAATACCCATTATCAACTATACTAACATAATTATTTGTATATTATCATTATCTTTAAGACTGATAATCAAAACATTACAAAATGTAAATACTATACATAAAAAAAAATACTCTAGACCACATTACAAAAATTTGGGCTAAGTTAAAATGTGTCTTTGCTGACTGTATGCCGGTATCAGCTAAGAATTTCAGTAAGGGCCCTGTGTTCCTTTTTCAAACTGTAGTCTACAAATCTTGTAATTTGTAATATTTATACTGCATCTGGAAAGCCACCATATCATACCATGTTGAACTAATGACAAATGTGCACAATTTAGTTTATATCGCTTCATATGTCAATCCAAATAGGTGAATGTTCCATAATGAGTTCGAAATTATCGACATTAAATGTTTGTAGAATAATCATCATTTGTATCACTGTAATAATGCCAATATCGGTGCTGTGATTACAGCCTGTTGAATTGGCTCTAAGTGAATCTATGAATTCAGATTTTGTGGCAATCAATTATGTGTCAAACATAATATTGCAACATGTGATGCGACTTGTGCTGCTAAGCACAAAAATAAAACAATCCACTGCCTTTGTTCTCCAAAGCACAAACCAAGACAAAACCAAAAACAAACCAACAAAACAAAAAGAAGAGAAGAAATAAAAAACAAATGACTCCAGACATCACCCCCCACCTCCATTCTGAAAAAGTGACACATCCCACCCATGTTCACTTTAGCAAAATACAAAAACAAAAAAAAAACATTCTCGACAACTAAAAAGCGGTTAATACCGGACGGAATTTGACCCAAGGGGTATCCACTCCAATATTGGACAAATATCGTCAATAGCATCCATGCGAAGTGGATGCTGGCAGTGTTGGTGGATGGGCAGTTTAAGTTCAATTGAATTGGTGGATAGTTCCTAATTAACCCTATATTTGCTGTTAGCCCAAACGGTGGGATTTGACTTTGGACTTGGGAAATGTCCAGGTAGCGGAAGAGAACATTGCACATGAAGTTCAATTCGTAAGAAGGACGCAATGCAAAGCTCGTATACATGTTGGGAAAAATCTGTGTTCTTTGAGTTCAACAAAAAACGTGCCCAATTAGCCGTGTGGCGACAGATAAACAAAAGGCTTACATTCTTGTAATCGCGCTGAGGTTTGCTTCGCCAGAGAAATATGCAGATAAGACACACAGCTGCGCAAAAACACACAGACAACACAACATTAATAAATACGCACACAGCTGCGCATAAGTCATGACTGCAGGCTGCAGCATATAACGATCCTTTTAAAAATTCAATATCTGTTTGATGTTGAATTTGTTAAAATTGTACTATGTTTGACTTGGAATGCACACTGATAATTATCCCAATCTAATAACGTAATCCGATCAATATTATTATTTTGTCTGAACGTTGAGTTGCACTATTCTAAGATTTGGAGCAGTTTCCTTTTCTCCTTTTTTTCCCCAATGGAATCTATCCTGCTATCAGTAGGTGACTCCCGTTCAGGTTTCTCGGCCTCATTCTCACTACTTCATAAAAACAAAACAAAACTCTTGCACAGCGTTACACTAGTTAATCACCAATCCTCCTCCAAAAAAAAAAAAACATTTTTCCACAACTCATTTTCCCCTGCAGCAACAGCTCGCAATGCATTACTGAAGTAGTAACACACACACACAGATACTTACAATAGCCATAGTGAACAACAGATCTTCCTGTAATCAGTCCAATAACGCACTTTCACCAAACACTTGGCCAAGATTCCAGCCTTCGTCTCTCTTACATCACACATAAACATACACGCACCAACACATCAGTAATCAGCAGACTGCACAGTCACTCACACCAAGTCGTTTTAGTGCATAACTTGAACACACGTCTTGTCAGTCAGATAGTCTTGTCTTCAGTCTCAAATACCTTTAAAGCTTTTGTCGTCATTTTAATTGGTATAAATCCCTTGGTGTTACATTTACAATTTATAAAAGGTGCTATATTAATACATTTGCTTTGATCGTTTGACAGCATTTGAAACAAATATTGTTTCAAACAAAACTGTTCAGTCTGTGAGTGCAAACAAATCGTGGTTCTGAAGTCAGTGTTGTGAATTGCGCATTTTCACAAAACCGATATTCTCACCCGTCACAGTAGGGAGGTAACATTTTGCTTTTCGCATTTGTGTTAATTTATTTATATTAGTGGAATTAACCCTGAGTTTAACCATAATTTTTATTTATCTCGTAACAAAAAAATACGAAACTTTTGTTTATTTAAAATTTTCAATCATCTATTAAAAATATGCATTTTTAATTATTTTTCCCAGACCAAATATCCACCAGTGAATAGTTTCTCGAAACTTTGAAATATTACAAATCATCTTACATTTCGGGTGATTCCTCTATCACCTTAGGTCTCATCTACACGGGGAATAGATCCTCAGATAATTACAAGTAATAAGTACATTTCAGATATTTCAATATTCAATTTATCTTTGTTATCCATCCATCCATCCATCCATTTTCCAAACTGCTTATCCTCAGTAGGGTCGCGGGCGTGCTGGAGCCTATGCCAGCTATCTTCGGGCAAGAGGTGGGGTACACCCTGAACTGGTCGCCAGCCAATCGCAGTATCTTTGTTATCCCTTTTCTTTTGTTGTCATGACAACAACCAAAATAATTCTGTCAATTTGGACTGGATTTGGAGAGGGGGAGGACATATTTCTAATTCGAAGGGATCGATCAATTATACTTCATAGTTGCATACATTAACGTGTATTAAGCATGTGTCATGTACTGTCCTGCAGTTCGGATATTGGAGCCTGGTGGGTGCTTCTCCGTCTTCTCTCTCTCTCGCTCTCTCTCTCTCTCCCCTCCCCTCCCCTCTTTGTTTGCAGCACCTGTCTTCAATCAGCCTCATCACCACCAGTGCATATAAGCCTGCCTGTTCACGAAGATCCTCGCCAAAGTATTGCAGACTCTCCTAGCGGTACCACGGCCCACGGCCCACCTTACTCAAGTAAGCCACTTAACTCCTCGTTCCCTTGTTAACTCTTGTGTCTCCTCGTTCTCAGTGCTCCCCTGTGTTCCTGACCCACGTCATTCCTGCCACCAAGGCAGCCGCCTGTTCTGTCCACTGCCTGCCACCTGTCCACGCCGCCGCCTGCCAACACGTCCAGGACCACCTCCATAACCTTTCCTCAATAAACTGCTCAATAAACTGTTCATCATTTTACATCTGCCTCCGCCTGCTGCTGAGTCCAGCTCCTCTCTATTCGTTACAGAGTACTTTGGCCAATCATGGACCCGGCAACCCCAGAGGCAATCATGAACGCACTCACCCTCCAAGGCACCCACATAGGGAAACAAGAACAGACTCTCGAAGAACTCATGGAATCCCTACACTCCCTCACACAACAAGTGTCACTCCTTCCCTTGAAGATGCAATCCAAACTTCCTACTGTAAGTACTGCTTCCGAGCAACTCCGCCTCCCGTACAAAGAACCTCATGTCCTGCCGCCCGAGCCCTACTAGGTGCATTTAGCCAGTTTATTCTTAATTCCTCACTCGTATTCAATCTCCAACCGTACAGTTATCCCACCGAACATTCCAAAGTAGCATATGTCACTAACCTCCTCCGTGGCAAAGCAGCTAAATGGTCCACTTAATTACATTCCTCCCCAGACCTCCTTTCATTCGATTCCTTTTCCTCCGAACTCCGTAAGGTTTTCGATCACCCCGTTCAGGGCAAAGAAGCCACCCGTCGTTTCCTCACACTCACTCAGTCCGTAGCAGAGTATTCCATCGACTTCCGTATTGTATTCGGGCATCGGGGAGCGATGATGGTCCGCGAGCTGTTTGTTGCGTGCGGCGTACCAGGTCAATGCCGCACGGACATCATTCCATACAGCCTGGATCCGCTGGATATGATCTTTGACTGCGGAGACTGCCACTGCCCGCTCCTTCTCCTTGAACAATGGCGGTTGGTAACCATAGCAAGCCATAAATGGGGACATACTGGTAGCGGAACTGGTGAGGGAGTTGTGGGCGTACTAAATCCATGGGAGGAATGAGCTCAAGGAGGAGGGGTTCCGTGCGGCAACACAACGGAGGGCTGATTCCAGGGATTGGTTTGCCCGGTCCGTCTGGCCGTAGGTCTGCGGATGATATCCCGATGACAAGCTGGCTGCTGCGCCCACCGCTTTACAGAATTCCTTCCACACCAGGGATGAGAACTGAGGACCTCTGTCAGAGACAATATCGATGGGAATACCATGGAGTCTAAAGACATGCTGGACAAGAAGGTCAGTAGTTTCAAAGGCGGATGGTAGCTTGGGGAGAGGTATGTAATGGACAGATATGGAAAAACGATCGACAATGGTGAGAATGACAGAGTTACCTTCAGAAGGAGGTAGACCGGTAACAAAGTCCAGAGCAATATGGGACCAAGGGCGGCTAGGGATAGGGAATGGACGCAGCAGCCCAGACTTCCCTCGGGCACAGACGGAGCAGGCTTGTACGAACTCCGAGGTGTCTTGAACAAGGCTGGGCCACCAGAAATGCTGCCGGATGAACTGAATGGTGCGGGTGATGCCAGGATGACAGGTGAGTTTGGAGGTATGAGCCCACTGAAAAACGTCAGCGCGTGCGGAATCTGGTACGACAGGCTGTTTGGAGGCCCAGTCTTGGGATCCAGGTGAGTTTTTTGGGCCTCCTTACCCCCAGTTCGATTTGCCAAGTGGCAGCACCAACGAAGCACGAGGAAGGAAGAATGGGCTGGTGGGGGCTGAGTAAAGTCGAGACAAGGGATCAGGTTTGCCGTGTTTGGAGCCAGGACGGAAGGAGAGATTGAAATTAAACCTGCTCAAGAAGAGAGCCCAGCGAGCTTGTCGGGGGTTAAGGTGTTTGGCGGAACGGAGGTAAGCGAGATTCTTGTGGTCGGTCCAAATGATAAATGGTTGTTCAGTCCCCTCCAACCAGTGCCTCCACTCTTACAAGGCCCATATAATGGCCAGTAGCTCTTGGTTGCTGACATCGTAGTTCCTCTCGGCAGGGGAGAGACGACGGGAAAAAAAGGCACAGGGGTGCCGTTTCTGGGTCGTGGGGTCCCGCTGCGAGAGGATAGCACCTGCCCCCGTGTCCGAGGCGTCAACCTCGACCACGAACTGGAGGGAGGGGTCGGGGTGGCGAAGAATGGGCGCACTGGTGAGCAGCCCTGAGTCGGTTGAATGCTTGGGATGCTGCCAGGGTCCAACGAAAGAGGGAGCTGGCGGATGTGAGGCTAGTGAGAGGAATAACGACCTTGCTGTAATCACGGATAAACCGACGGTAGAAATTGGTGAAACCAAGGAAACGTAGTTCTTTGCGAGTGGTGGGAGTGGGCCAGTTAACGACAGGCAGGGTCGGGTTGCAGTTGACCTTTAGAGATGACGTAGCCCAGGAAGTGTACGGAGGAGAGGTGGAATTCGCACTTTTACATGGAGGCGGTGTTCTTCGGGGGAGCGGGAGAAAATGAGGATTTCATCAAGGTATACAAATACGAACCGGTTGAGCATGTCACGGAGGATGTCAGTAATAAATGTATGAAATACTGCAGGGGCGTTGGTTAAACCGAATGGCATGACCAGATATTCGAAGTGTCCGAGAGGGGTATTGAAGGCGGTCTTCCATTCGTCCCCCTTTCGGATACGGATGAGGTGGTAGGCCTTCCGTAGATCCAATTTGGTGAATACCTGGGCGTCACATAGGGGTTCAAACGAGGGGTTCGATGAGGGGAAGCGGAGATTTATTCTTCACGGTGATATCATAGAGACCACGGAAGTCACTACATGGGCGGAGAGTGGTGTCTTTCTTTGCAACAAAAAAGAAGCCGGCCCTAACTGGAGAAGAGGAAGGTCGAATGAGTCCGGAAGCCAGAGAGTCATGGATATAGTCCTCCATAGCACTCTCCTCAGGTCGGGAAAGGTTGTAGAGATGGCTGGAGGGAAGAGGGGTCCCCGGCAGCAGATTAATAGCATAGTCATACGGGCGGTGGGGGGGTAGAGAAATGGCCAAGGGCCTCATGTACAAAAAGTGCATACGCACAAAAACGTGGCGTCCGTTCTTTTCTACAGCAAAGTTCCGATGTATCAAGAGTGACATGAGCGTGGAAATGTGCGGTGCCTCGAAACGAAACGACCGCCAGCAGTACGTCCTGCAACCACGAGTTTAATAAAGTGAATCTAAGGGTCACTATTAGCTAGTATACAATCTGTATCGTTAAAAAGGAGCACAGCGTTGCTTTATTTGTTAGAAACAGGTCAGGGCAAAGACAAACTCGTTCAATCTGTTTTCTGAGGGTTTGCTACACTAATCTGAGTTGGTTCTCTGACTTTAGTGGTTTGGAAATATCTTTAACTTCGGACACACACAGACACAGTCCCATTGTTTTTGTCCAATTTATTTCTACTTCTACAGACAAAGGTTAAATGCAATCAAAAGGAAAATGGAAGAAAATCAAACAGCAAACAGCACGGGATGACACAGGATGGATCTGGCTGCCTAACGGAAACCATGAATAAGTACTTTTAATGGGCCAAGGGTGAGACTCGTGAGACTTCCCTTCTCGTAACTATTAACCCCTTTGAGGCACCACTTTGTGTACTTTGGTAAATAACAAGGTTGACTCACATTTCGAAGACTGAAATGACGGTGAGGCTGCTGCGTCGGTGGGGTGGGGTGTGTGTGTGAGCTGTGGAGGCGAACTTGCACCTTGTGTCCGTTGTCAAAGCAGCAAAAGTCACGAATCAGCGCCTCCATGACAGCGAATAAATTACACTTTGACAAGTATCGTTATCATGAAGGACAGACGGAGGATAAGTTCGGAGAAAGACGGGACACCATGCTAGTTGCTAAACTAGTGTGCTGCAAAATTGCAAAACACCAAAATGAGTGATTGGGTGGTACAGTACACTTGTCACGTAGGTCTGGCTGGAACCGTGAAGGTGCTAGAACAGAGAATAGCCAAATTTGAAGAGCAAATTAGTACTGGTCTGTAGAGGAAAATACTGAACTACACGATGCGAGAGATGAATTAGTAGGTAACTTCCGCCGTGTCACTTCAGAAAATGGGTCTATAAATTTAAAAGTACAGTAACATAATCAGTATTTATAATACAAGATACATTTTATTATTCCTACAAATGAGAATTTTGCATCATTTCAACAGCAATAGTGGATACAGGAAATACAAAAAAAGCAGGCAAGAGAAGACATTTGGCTGCAAATGTGTCTGCCATTCCAAGGTTGATGCAATAAATACATTAAAATAACAAGTATTGAAGAAATAATTTAATAAGAATTATAGAGTAATGATTATGTTGTGAAATTGAGCAGTATACAGAATTAATTTTATCCTATTAAATAATATACGGCGGCACAGTGAGCGGCTTATTAGCACATCTGCCTCACAGTTCTGAGCCTCGCCTGTGGCAAATCCCGGCCTCGCCTGTGTGGAGTTTACATGTTCTCCCAGTGCCTGCGTGGGTCCAGTTTTCTCCCACATCCCAAAAACATGTGTGATAGGTTGATTGAAGACTCTAAATTGCCCGCACGGTCGAACGCCTTTTCCAAATCCACAAAACACATGTAGACTGGTTGGGCGAACTCCCATGCACCCTCGAGGACCCTGCCAAGGGTGTAGAGCTGGTCCACTGTTCCATGGCCAGGACGAAAACCACACTGCTCCTCCTGAATCTGAGATTCAACTTCCCGACGGACCCTCCTCTCCAGCACCCCTGAATAGACCTTACCAGGGAGGCTGAGGAGTGTGATCCCCCTGTAGTTGGAACACACCCTCCGGTCCCCCTTCTTAAAATGGAGGCCCCCACCCGAGTCTGCCAATCCAGAGGCACTGTCCCCAATGTCCATGCGATGTTGCAGAGGCGTGTCAACCAGGACAGCCCTACAACATCCAGAGCTTTGAGGAACTCCGGGCAAATCTCATCCACCCACGGGGCCTTGCCACCAAGGAGCTTTTTAACCACCTCGGTGACCTCAACCCCAGATATAGGAGAGCCCGCCTCAGAGAACCCAGACTCTGCTCCCTCATGGGAAGGCGTGTCGATGGAATTGAGGAGGTCTTTGAAGTATTCTCCCCACCGGCTCACAACGTCCCGGGTCGAGGTCAGCAGCGCCCCATCCCTACTATACACAGTGTTGATGGTGCACTGCTTCCCCCTCGTGAGACGCCGGATGATGGACCAGAATTTCCTCGAAGCTGTCCGGAAGTCTTTTTCCATGGCCTCACCGAACTCCTCCCATGCCCGGGTTTTTGCTTCAGCGACCACCAAAGCTGCATTCCGCTTGGCCAGCCGGTACCCATCAGCTTCCTCAGGAGTCCCACAGGCCAAAAAGGCCCGATAGGACTCCTTCTTCAGCTTGACGGCATCCCTCACCGTTGGTGTCCACCAAAAGGTGCGGGGATTGCCGCCATGACAGGCACCAACCACCTTACGACCACAGCTCCGGTCGGCCGCCTCAGCAATGGAGGCACGGAACATGGTCCACTCGGATTCGATGTCCCCCGCCTGCACCGGAACATGGGCAAAGTTCTGTCGGAGGTGGGAGTTGAAACTCCTTCTGACAGGGGATTCCGCCAGACATTCCCAGCAGACCCTCACATACGTTTGGGCTTGCCACGTCGGACCGGCATCTTCCCCACCATCGGAGCCAACTCATCACCAGGTGGTGATCAGTTGACAGCTCCGCCCCTCTCTTTACCCGAGTGTCCAAGACATGCGGCCGCAAGTCCGATGACACGACCACAAAGTCGATCATCGAACTGCGACCTAGGGTGTCCTGGTGCCAAGTGCACGTGTGGACACCCATATGCTTGAACATGGTGTTCGTTATGGACAATCCGTGATGAGCACAGAAGTCCAATAACAAAATACCGCTCGGGTTCTGATCGGGGGGCCGTTGAAGTCACCCAGCAGAACGATGGAGTCCCCAGCGGGAGCGCTCTCCAGCACCCCCTCCAAGAACTCCAAAAAGGGTGGGTACTCTGAACTGCTGTTTAGTGCATAGGCACAACCAACAGTCAGGACCCGTCCCCCCTCCTGCTTCGTTCGGGCTGGTCCATGGGAAATCGAGCAGCTCGTGAAGAATGCCCAAGAGACCCAACCAGATCGCAAGATTGGACCCCCTGACCGGCTATTCGTACCTGACTCAGCACAATCTGACGTCCATCAGTGGGCCCATAATACTAATCTCCCCTTTCAGCCCGGACAATCCAATTCATGCAACACTTCTGGTGGCCCAGGCTGGCAAAAGACACCTGTGAGTTTGTCCTCGCCTGCTCCATCTGTGCCCGAGGTAAAGCCTCCCATCAACCCCCAGCTGGCCTGTTGCGTCCTTTACCCATACTGAGCTGCCCCTGGTCCCACATTTCCATGGACTTCGTCACCGGCCTACCCTCCTCTGAAGGTAACACCATCATCCTCACCATCATAGATCGTTTTTCCAAGTGTGTCCATTATGTACCCCTTCCCAAGTTGCCCTCTGCTTTTGAAACCCCTAACCTCCTAGTCCTCCACATATTCAGACTTCATGGCAGTCAATGGACATAGTCTCAGACCGTGGTCCACAGTTCTCCTCCCAAGCCTGGAAGGAGATCTGCAAGGCGGTGGATCCAGCAGCCAGTCTGTCTTCTGGCTACTATCCCCAATCCAATGGGCAGAAGGAGCGGGCAAACCAAAGCCTGGAATCTGCTCTTCGCTGCGTTGCCGGTCGCAATCCCGCCTCCTGAAGCAACGCCCTCACCAGCTCCGCCACAGGTATGTCTCCATTTATGGCCTGTTATGATTTCCAACCTCCTTTGCTCAAGGAACAGGAGCATACGGTGTCGGTTCCCGCGGTGAGGGAGCACCTTTGACGTGTCCAGTCCATATGGAAGGACGTCAGGGCAGCCTTAACCCAGTCCGCTGAGAGAAATAAACGGCTCCCAGACCTTTGTCACTCCCCTACGCCTGAGTACAAGGTGGGTCCAACGGCCGCGTGGCCCCTACGCGGCACCTATGCATCACTTGATGTGCACACATCACAAATTGTTGCTGTGCGTAGAATGCCGCGGAGATCATCTCTTGTGATTGGTACGTTTTAGTCACATGCTGTGATCGCCTTCTTGATCGATTTCGATAATTAAATGTATCATCTGGTCATCTACGTCCATTTGTTCTAGCAGACACTGTTCCACGGTCGACACTGTTGTTGCTTTGTTCCTTGTTCTGGAAAGGCCAAAAAATGCAGCGGAAACTCCACCCTGTGGTGCCCTAGCCAATACCAGCCGTAGCGACACCCACGACTTGGAGGAGAACTGCGGGACATTTTCAAAACTGCGCCTGTGGGTTGCGCTCGAGTATAAAGGCACTGTACGCGGGATAGCCGCAGTGATGTCAGCGCGGTCACCGCCCGCACGAGTATAAAGAAGCCTTGAGGCTTTACGCCCCTGGTAGGGTCACCCGGGCTTACAGGTCCTAGGTGTGGGACCAAACAAAGCACGGCTCAGAAACGCCCTATGATGAATAAAATTAATTGACTTTTTTTTCCCCTCACCCGGAAATGGGTCACCGGGGCCTCCCTCTGGAGCCAGGCAGGCAGGTGATGCTTGCACCCATGGGGCCTGGCTGTGCACAGCTCAAAGCAGGAATGTGGCTACCCTTTCCCATGGGCTCTCCAACAGAGGAGAGCTGACAGTAAATACTGTAATAGAACAAAAATAGGAACGCATAAACTGTGGCTCTTGTGAGACAAAGCTTAAATCAATCCAAAATGTTTTACATACAAGAAAATGAAATATGTTATTAAAAAAAATAGTTTTCAATTCATCATGTATACCTGTACAATCTTCTTCTACGATATTTTGCAGTTCTAACATACTGGAGGGGAACTTGTAAATCTCTTTTTTCAATCAAATAAAAAGTCCTCTGCAAAAATAGTTTTTTTTTTACATTCTTTAAAAGTAAATGAGTAAATACGTTTGAAATATTCATGGTCAATCACTGGCCTTGAGAATAAGTGTATGTGTGTGCATGTGCATGCGTCTGTGTGTACTTTGCATATAAACAACAAGTCTTCCCAAATTCTCAAACACTCAACATTACCTTCAGTAGTGACCTTTAGTGACCAAAGACGAGCAGTATAACATTATATTCAATTTCATTGCGCTAGTTTCTGCCATAATAAAGGCAGCAAATAGCTCAAACTGTTCAGGGCGGAGGGTTGGCGTGATGGGGTGCTGTGGATGGGGAAGGTACATAAAAGCGGAGATATTGGTTGCCGGTGAGTCTGTGCCATGCCAATGTTTAAGTGTTGGTTGTAGGGATGTAATTATAAACACATGTCATATTAAAGGGTCTCCAGAGGACCTGTGTGTTGAGGATAAAAGTCTTGAAAGACTGAGAGGAACTAATGTTAAATAGTAAATTTCGGACAGCTCAACCAGGACAAAACCAAGGTTTTAGTTGTCGGTCCTGAAGGCAAGAGTTAGAAACTTTTGCCAAAACCACAATATTTTAAACACTCACAATGTGTTAAAAACCTGGGTGTCATATTTTACTCTGAGCTTACTTTTATTCCACACGTTAAGTTTGTAACTAAAGATAGGCTTTGACCATCTTAAGAGTGTTGCCAGAGTCCGCCCGTTTCTCTCTCATGCTAACGGGGTAGCTGATGTATGCTTTTATCGCCTTTCATTTGGAAAACTGCCATGCCCTGCTCTCTGGTCTTCCGAAAAGGAACATATCCACTCTAGAACTACTCCAGAACTCAGCAGCTTGTTTACTGATGAGGGCTCGAGCACATTACACCTGTTTTAAGATCACTGTAGTGGCTCCCTGTGTGTTTCAGGGTCGATTTTAATGTTCTTTTGTGTCTGAATGGTCTTGGGCCATCATATCTATCAGCTATGCTTTTATCTAATCTACCCTTGCAGGCCCTGAGGTCCTCTTGCACTGGCCATTTAATTATTTCCATGGAGCAATTCAGCAATTGTAGCCCACGCTTCTGGAACAGCCTGGCAGAATTTTACCATTTGATTGCTTAACAGTAGGTAGTCAGCAGACCATGGTGTAGGTTTCTTCATAAGTACAACAAAAGTACGAAAGTCATGCAATAACCAAGGCTAACCAAGGCAATTAAGATGTTGTCTGCCGCAGACCAGGAGTGCATGAGCGGGGGCTCAGGTGTTTTCTATGGCGCGTAGAGTGTTGTCTATGTGGGTGATGTCAATCGTTTGAGCCCCTTCAAATTGAATTTGGTTGAGCGTTTCAGGATCAACTTCGAATTTGTATTGTCCGAAAATTTTGAAATCTCGATTTCGCTGTCATAATTGTCAGCTGGCAGGTGGTAAAGGCCAACATCCTCAATATTCAAAATGGCATCTTTGGGGACGTCGAGCCACATGGTTTGATTTGGCAGGGCGAGTCTCATTGCGGTGTCGTGGTGGTCGTAACTCAGAGTTGCGCTTAGTGCTGGTGTGTTGACGAGCTATTTGGTACCAACAATTTCCGCATGAGTAATAGTAACCTGGTAGTGAGGTGTAGCTTCTGCTCGACACCGCGGCCCATCCTTCATTTGCTTCAGGCCACAAATCCCATCCACTACATCTCGGATGAACGCCTTACTGGGACACAAGTAATGGATGTCTTTTGTGAGGATGCACATGTGCAAATTTGGCGCCAGATACAGGTCAGGACTACTGTCATGATAGGCGACTACGGCGGGAGTTGTGACTCTGATGTAAGTGTCGCCCTGCCAGATGCCAACATTAATTATATATTTTAAGCGATAGATGGTGCGGGAGTCAATAATTGGGAGAGTAACAAGGAAGGCTATTTCTCAGAACTCAGGGTTGAGATAAAAGACGGTGGACCTCCCAATAGAAAAAGCCAAGTGGGCTTGGACAGGACTAATGGAGCTTGCTAGAACTTTAGAAAGGATGCTTGCGACTAAGTTCAGGGGTACCAAGTATGGAGGAATTCTACCCATTGCTAAGTTGTCTATGGATGAAGAGATTTCACATAGCATGTCATTCATCAATGTGGTAACAGTCTGTGTGTGAGTGTAATCCGTTTGGACCACCGACAGTATGTTTGTTTATGCTCTGTTTAGTTCAGTTTAAAGCTACACAGCAAACATCGAGAACTAAAACGGCTTATCGTGTTTCTAATGAACCAGGAATTGGTTATTTCGTTAGCCATGTGTTGTCATGTGGTGGGGATTTCGGACTGAAATTCCTGAAGTTGTGCCTCGATAGCAGCAAGGCTTTAAGCGTCACCGGTGGGGGCGCTGTGGATGCATTTTATTTCGGTCGTTATGTTATTAGTTTTGCAGCAAAGCATCGCGTTCGGTTTTGTCAGTGCCTTGGTTGAGCAACTGCGTTGCCAGACTTGGTGTAGCGAGAATGCTGTCACGGAGGTTGGACCTGCTTGACCGGTCCGGTCTCACTGTGTTGACCGTCCTTCGTTTCGTACATGGTGCAACATGGGCAGATGCATGTGTGAAAAGTCACAAAAGAAGCAAGATGACTTAGCGGTTATTGAAGGAGCGGGCCAGCTACGTAGAGAAATCACAATGAAGCTTAGTGCGATGGCTGGTGGACCAATGATTAGGGACAGGGGCCATAATATGCGACTCAGAGGGCGCAATTCTGCTTCTCACCAAGGGGTCCTGTGGTCTCAAAAGGTTGAAAGAAGGGCCAGTGTCACGATGGCAATCACTGGTGGACATTGTGAGCATTACCGGAGTGGGCCCCCCTTTTGTTTTGAACCCATCTGGCTGCGGTTTTGGTCGAGGCGGCACATCAAGGAGGCTCGGAATGCGGACCATGTGCAAGTCAGTTAGGCCGTAGTCTAGTGAGTCTTAAGAGAATTAAGCGTGTTTTATTAGCCCTTCTTGCAAACGCTGTTATTCATCATCGGAACTCAGGGCGTCAGCATCCGCTAGGATCTGCTGCACGTGAGTTTCAAAGTCGGGATAAGTGGGCGGGCGACTATCAGACGGTGTTACCGGTGTCGGGGAGGTGATTTGAGAGGAGTTTGACTGAGTGGGAAGAGTCGCGGGAGACGCACTTTCGAGTGTAGTTGGGATTGTACTGAGTATATAGATCACCAGGTGTTGGTCCGCAGCCAGGTCTACTCTGATGATGTCATCACACTCAGTAGGTCCCACTGGAACGATATCAATGTGTCGTGAAGGAACAGTGAGTTGTATTCCGCCAGAGCTGGGCAATGGGAAAAAGTATAGTGGGAGGTGACCAATCACGGGACCGTGAGATTGAAGTCGGAGCAGATCAAGAGGCCAAGCCAAATCGATCTGGGAATGTGATGTTGCTTCGTGTGTGGTTGTGAATTAGCAGCACGGTGGTCCGGGAAGCGTCATGGAAGGATGCGGCATGCAACGACAAACCCAGGTCGTTAAACTCCGTGACGGCTGAAAGAACACCTGGGGACCGGTCACTGATTGGTTAGCACGCAAGTCCAGCCAAATAGGGAAATTAACAGTCGACGCTTTTGCTATAAATTCTTCTTTGCTCAAAACTTCGGAAGAGTCGGGAATGGTTTGTCCCGACTTAAGGTTTAATGGTTGAAAAACATGGTTAGAGGAATCGGTATGAGGACGCGACCACAAAACATTGTTAATGGTGTCAACTTGAATGGCCAGTCGGATAAGTACATCCGTGCCTAAGTAACTTTTATGCAGCAAATTGGGGACCACTAGGAAGCAGTGAGTTAACGAGCATTGGTTCCAGTGCAGGTCCAGGGCGCACACACCCACTGGAGTGACGGCAGACGGCGGAACGGTATGAACGGGAAAGCGAAATGTTTTCAGCATTAATTGGAAGTCAGGATGCTTAATTCGTAGGGTGTCAAACAGTCCCTGAGAAATTGTCGATTTGTCCCCCCATAAGGCCAGGATGACGTCTTCTGTCGGGCAGTCATGCAAATTAATCCCACCAGCAACATTGAGGCAGTAGCACTCTTTTTGCAGTGGTTGAGAAACGGCAGATGAGATGGCAGAGAAACGTGTCGAGTTCTCTAAGTTGGTTCAGCGGTGGTGAGGAGGCTAGAGGGGACTCGGCAGTGTCGTCAATGGGGGTGTCGTCACTTGAAGGAGTGCGGTCTGACAGGTCGCAGTCCTCCGAGTGGTCCAACACCAGGCGCCGGTCAGAGGACAGTTCCCGAGTTGGTGATGGTAATCCCTGTTCCACCTGTGCCCAGAGCTGAAGATTTTTGTAATAATTTAGTGGCTCGAAGCGGCAGAGAAGGTCTTGGCCAATGAGCAGGGGGACGATTCAATTGGAGACACGTAGACCGGATGGACTAACATCATGGGGCCAATTGTCCAGTGGAGGTGTTTAGTTCGGTGTTAGTCACTGAGAATGCGCGGATAGTTAGTGCGCAGCATTGCAGTTGGAGGTCACGGCCACTGCCTTGTTACAATGTCAGATTGAACACAACGTGATACCTAACAGTGATGTCTGCCGCGGGGTCAATCAGAGCTTTGCGGACAAGTTCATGCTCAAGTGTAACGGGTAAATAGAACTTCCGAGAGGTACCTTTAGCGGTTAGTTCGCCCAAGAGCTGTCGGAATGGCAGGACGTTGTTCAGTAGCGTAATGTCACACGAGTCAGGGGCCTCGTTTGGGTCTAGTCGGACGATTAAGACGGCACGAGCAGAATCTAGGGATTGGTCGTCACAAAGTGGTCCGCTCAGGTTATTGCGAGGCGAAGTTGTCGTGGAGTCGACCAGGGTCTAAGAGGCATTAGGTCATTAGGGGAACAACGGAGGTTACCTGATTGACGTATTGCGTCCTCTGTGGCTCTGTTCCACTCAGTCAGGCCTAGTCATAATGATGGGTCCTGCTTTTTGTCTTTGGACAGGCTGCGGAGCACCTCAAGTAATTCTTCTGCCACGGCACTAAGTTCCCTTTGGGAGTTGTTAGTTCGGGAGCCCTTTTCCCGGTTGTCACTCATTGTTTTAGGGTCTCGGTTAGAGGAGTCAGATTTAGGCTGGTCATTGCGTGTACCCTGTTTTGACGTGTAGTTTTGGTGCGAATTGGAGTTGCGAGTTTAAAATTAAACAAGCAATCAATGAATAACAGAAAAGAAGTTGTTAAGTAATTGTGATTACTATTACCGTGGTAGTGTTTAAACCACGTTACATTGTGTAAGGAATGCCTGAAAACGTTGGTAAAGCTTGTTGTAATCGTTACGTTGTAAGTCTCAAAACTGGCTCAAAATACAGCGGCACGATGGCCGACTGGTTAGAGCGTCGGCCTCACAGTTCTGAGGAGCGGGGTTCAATCCCCGACCCCGCCTGTGTGGAGTTTGCATGTTCTCCCCGTGCCTGCGTGGGTTTTCTCTGGGCACTCCGGTTTCCTCCCACATCCCCAAAACATGCATTAATTGGACACTCTAAATTGCCCGTAGCTGTGAGTGCAAATGGTTGTTTGTTTGTATGTGCCCTGCGATTGGCTGGCAACCAGTTCGGGGTGTACCCCGCCTCCTGCCCGATGATAGCTGGGATGGGCTTCAGCAGGCCCGCGACCCTTGTGAGGATAAGCGGCTCAGAAAATGGATGGATGGATGGATGGATGGAGGGTTCAAAATACCAGGCAGTAAAACAGCTTTAAAACAGAATCGCAGCATTGGTGTTTCCAAAAACGAGCGAAAACGGAGGCTTTTAAATTAATCAAAGCACTCGGTCGCGATCGTGGGTGAATGCAGTAGCTTAGTGGCTAGTTAGCCGTGCTTGCGAGGGGTTGCTAGATAACGTGTGACACAAGGTTGCACGTTGAAAATCAGCGCACGACGAAAGCATAAACCAGCAGGGAAAGCACTCGGTGGTGCTGTAGGAAAGCTAAATTTTATTATTTCAAAAGCAACGACCAAGAATGAACACGATGGCTCAATGCGTGTTCGTTAACAGCTTCCTAGCGGCTGAGCAGTGCAACACAAAGCAAAAATGACAAACGTCACAGATGCCACATGTTTTTTAAAACACAAAGAGCTAACACTTTAGCTCGGAGCTCGACTTACACACTGTAGGAATTCTCGGTGTGGAACATATTTAACTCCAACCAGTGACTTCCCAAATCTCCTCTTCCCGCAGCGAAGCTCAAAATATAATTCCCCAAAACCACAACGGGCATATAACTAATCCGGTCAGCTACTCCGGGTGTTATGACAGGACAAGATATCGCACTGGACGCCCAGAATTCGTGACCCGTCCGCGATTCTCAAAGACCTTTTTAACAAGAATTTATGTAGGAAATCTTCCCACAGTTCGAAGCATGCAGCGCACAAAACATGAATATGCAAATAACATTTAACAATTCAATAAACTCACTCCAGTTTTACTGAGAGGGCTAATCTTAGTTTCTCAACTTCACAAGTGCTCGGAACTTGGTCGCTATGGTAATGAAGTGACACAGACAGGCTGCGGATGATCCTGCCACATCCAAGATGGCTGCTACGCTGTATAAATGTATTGAAAAATATCGTGAATTTTGTGTGTTTGGTTTCGACGAAACTTGATGTCGCCTCACACGAGCACCAATATGTAGCGTATATTGGTTTTGGATAAAACATAATTAATTTAGGAGAAAGAAAAAAAAAGCCGGAAGCGACGCCTGCGTTGCTTCCAGTTTAGCGTGATTTTACGTTTAACGTTATAAACACTAGTTTTGTCTCGAAAAGGGGGCACCACGTCTCTTCGGAAAAAGTCACGAAAAACCTCTATGTCGCATAATCTGAAGGTTGCTACAGGAATGAAATATGAGTCCTCGATTCCAGAGGTCTCTTATTGGACCCAAACACACACACGATACAGGTAGTGGAAATTTATAGAAAATTTAATGAAATCTAACAGGGGAAATCTACAGCAAACAATACAGAGAGCTCTAACTACAGAACAAAGGACAGACAAACATTGGTAAAGGAGGCTTGACTCGGGGTGTAAACTGGAGTGACGATGAACGGTGAGCAATGCATAGAGCTGGGATTCCTTTTATTGTTAATTTAAACCCAAATATGATCCAATCTCTATTTAGTAGACCGCATGTTCGACTTACGTTGCGTGTGACACAATTTAGGCAGGCTGGTCGGTCTCTCCGGTTGCTGGTCCAGGTTGAGGAACAGGTGGAATTGACGGAAAAAGAAGAAGAATCACCTTTTATTGTCATGAACATGCATGCATGCACACGAAATTTGTTCTCTGCATTTAACCCATCACAGTGAACACATACACAAGTTAGTGGAACACACTGGAGCAGGGGGCAGCTGAAGCACCAGGGGAGCATTTCGAGGTATCAGTGTCTTGCTCAAGGACACCACAGCCGTGAGTCCGGGGGATGTTGGCGGATGGTCCAGTCGGGGTCTTGAACCTAGGTTCCACACAGTGGCAGGCGATGATCTTAACCATTGGGCTACAGCAACTAATTTGATCTACCCGAACAGGGACAGGGAACAGGGAAAAGGAGCAAAATAAACCAAGTGCAGGATGGTCAGAGCCCTTAAGTGACGGTGTTAGTCACGGCTCGGAGCAAACTTGCATCGCACTTCCTTCTGAATCGATCTGTTCCGCAAAGCTACCCCACACGCACCAAAGCGTGGTTTCAGGGCGCGGCGGAGGGCTTTTTCCCTCTGCGTTCCTGTTGAGTGAGTCTCTGCCGCCTCGTGGTGGGATCCGGCTATACGCCTTTTCTGGCTATACACCAGTTTCTTTGGAAAGTTGAGAGACGAGAGCGAGCGAGCGAAGGAGCCTCAAACAAAAGCCTTTTATGCATAGAAGAGAGAGAGGAAGTGGCCCAGGGACCCCAAAAGGGAGATATACCGTGCCTCTTAGTATTACTTTTGCATCCTAGGATTATTTTGTGGTTTAAAACCAGTGGGATAAAGTAACATTAATTATTGGATCTAAGATAAAGAAATTGGTTCCCAGTTTTGCATTGTCATGCACACACACACCCTGGTTAATCTATGCACCGAATGTTTTAATTTGATGTGGTGGATGAGAGCATTTAATATTTGCGGTGGCGTTTGTGTTGTGTGGGGTGAAACATCTCCTCTGGTTCAGTTGACAAACAGCTTTGACATTAGACATTCAAATTCGAAGAAATACAATCACCAGTGACATTGGTGTGATGATAAACACTGGGAGCATTCATGCAAAGTTCGTAAAATATTACACAACATTCAAATTCGTTGAACTCCGTGGTACACCTTGCGCCTGGCAGTAACTCTCATTCGCCATTGGGTGTCGCTTGTGCTCCATCAATTGTCACAGAGGTCCTGACGACCAAATTGTTCATTGAACTTTTCTTTTGAAATTACTCTGACCAGCGGGTTTTCAAACTTTTGGTCGGTAACTTGGCTTGCACACCACCGCGGGTCTTTGATGACTGGGAAGCCCAGGTTTCTCGAGGAACTGTTTATTAGTTTAAAGTCCGGGTGAGATAAATTAGGCATCCTTGTGACCGTCAGTCTCAGCGGGGGAGAAGGCGGGAATGCAGAACTATCAGAGGTTCGGGGCATCTGGTTGATTGTGTGTCCGTTACAGAGGAGAGGAGTTCGGGGATGATAGTGTTGAACGTAGAGCTAAAGTCCACAAACAGGATCCTCGCGTAGGTACCCGCGCCATCGAGGTGTTCTAGGATGAAGTGCAGTCCCATGTTAACTGCATCATCCACAGACCTGTTTGCTCAGTTTGCTCTTGAGGTGGTCCAGCACGAGGCATTCAAAGGAATTCATGACCACATATGCCAAGGTGTCAGGCTTGCAGTCATGCAGACCCAAGATTGCAGATTTCTTTGGGACTGGGATGATGGTGGAGCATTTAAAACAGGATGGTACTTCATACAGGCCGTATTTTCATGTCAGCTGCCCATTGACGTTTCAAAGACACTCCAATCTGTGCAGTCTAAACAGTCTTGAAGTTCTAATTTTGTTTCATTGGTCCACTTCTTCACCGTTTTCACCACAGGCTTCGCACATATAAGTTGTGGCCTTAATGTTGAATTAAGAAGTGATCAGATGAGCCCAGAGCTGCGCGGGGATAGCACGGTATGGGTCATTTAGCGTGGTATATCAGTGGTCTAGAATGTTGTTTTTTTTCCCCCCTGGTAGGACAGTCGATGTCTTGCTTGTAATTAGGGAGTTTGTGTTTGAGTTTAGCTTTGTTGTAGTCCCCAAGAAAAATGAGGGCTAATCCCGGTGCTTTTTTTCAAGTTCGTTTACTTGTTCAGCGAGCGCGAGCAATGCGGCAGTCGTGTTAGCTTGACGAGGAATGTAGACACCCGCAAGTATGACTGAAGATAACTCACGTGGCGAATAGAATGACTTACAGTTCAAAAACAGCGACTCCAAGTCCGGACTGCAGTGTGTGTTGAGTGACGTATCCCGCCGCCTTGAGTTTTCCCCGATAACTCTGTGACGCGGTCTCCCGCTGTAGTTGGAAGCCCGGAAGCATTACTGTGCCATCGGGGATGCGTTCACAAAGCCATGTGTCCGTGAAACAAGGAGCAGCGGAACGTCCAAAGTCTTTATTGGTCTCTGAGAAGATGAAGCTCATCCATTTTGTTGGGTAGGGAGCGTAGATTTGCGATGTGAATGGACGGGAGCGGCATTTGGAATCCTCTCTTCTGGAGCTTGACCTGTACTCCCTCTGTGGCGTCGCCTTCGCTCCATGTGCCATAGACCGCGGCCGCCCCACCGGTGTGTAGCTCAGAGAAAAAAACTGACGTTGGTGAAAGAAAGTCTGAGGTAGACTCCTTTATGTTTAGCAAGTCTTCTCTTGTGTAATTGAGTCGCATCATGTCTCCAAAGACAAACGAAAAACATAAAAACATAAACAGTACTGGAGAGCACGTAACTGAGACGACCACTCGGTTGGGTGCCATCTTGGAACTTTGAAGATCTTATGATACTTCACCACAAGAAGAGCAAAGTCTCACACGCCTCTGCTCCAATATACCAGTTGTTTGAATCAATTGCTATACAACTAAATGTACTGTGTCCAACGATTGTAGCCACCGTTTACAGTCCAAGGAAGCCAAACACAAACTTTATCAGCAAATTCTCACACACATTCCATTTCTAACCCCTAACTTCATTCTGCTTGGTGACTTTAATGTCAATTCTGACAATATCAGTAACCCCTACACAAAGGAATTTTGTTTTGTTTTTTTTGTTTGTTTTCTACAGCACTTTCTTACAGTTGTGGTTGTTAAATGTGGTTCTCTGTAAATAAAGTTGAGTTGCCATTACTGTAGATGTGGACATATCAGTCATGAACTTCTGAACTGGGTGTAGTAGTATTCCTCCTCCGCACTTCTTACTACCCATTCCCACTTGGCATTTATACACTTCCCCCACCTCTAACCCTGATGTGCCTCCACAGGTCATTTCAGTAATGAACCATGTGTGCTCCTCAGGCTCCTAATCCGAGATCCAAGGCCCTCAAAGAGGGAGAAAAACATATTCTGAATCCAAAGGGTCTCTCTCTCTTTCCCATCTGGCTCTCATGCTTGGCCCCGCCTCCACACTGACATAGATAAATGCCCTCCTGAGGTGTTTCCCCTTTTAACTCTCTCTTAATTGCCCACCACATGTAAGGAGGCTGTTTTTATTAGTTGACAAGCAAAGGTTATTGTTGGCACTATTGCCTCAGCACACTGCCAACATTAAAAAAAAAAAAAAAAGGTTGCGCATAAATGAAAGCAATTGAATTAGTTAAAAGGAGTGTGTGTGTGCTGAATGAATGTAAAGTGCAAACAAACCCAAAAAATGCATTCCTCATCATGAGCTAAGGAGGTAAGGTCAATAATGTCACATTCGGGCTTTCACGATGTTGGAAGGCAAGTCAAAACCTGGAGGACCCAAGTGCAGGGAAGCAGGGAGGCAAAGCAGGAGTGCAGGAAAATCAAAAAGGTTTTAATAGTTTTTGACTATAAAAGTGTAGACGGGCATAGCACCATTTAATAGGTCTGAAAAATATTTATTTTACAACAAATAAAGTATCTTTGTTCATCCATTCCGGCAACATTTAGTGACAGGCAGAACAATTCATTAATTGCTCTCCCACTAGATGGCAGGAGGTACATAATTATAGCATTTTACTTTGGTGGTATGCTGTGAGATTTTCTTCTCACTTAAAAAAAAAATAAAAAATAATCACGAAATGGTTTACGTCCAAAATCCATGAAAGAAATGCCAATGGAATATCAACCCAGTAGGGCTCTGAGATGGACAGACTCAGGCCAAATGGTGGAGCACAGAGTCCAAAGCAAACATGGTGAAGCAGCATTTAGCAATTATGCTCCACACAAATGGAAGAAGTTGCCAACAGAAGTGACGTCAGTCCCAAGTGTCAACGTTTTTAAGTCCAGGTTAAAAAGTCTTCTTTTTTCCCATGCTTTTTACAGCATTTCCACTTTTAAATGATATTTCTTGCACTGTACGCTCTTTTAATTGTACTTTTATAATTTTTTTTCTCCATGTTTTAAATGTTTATAAGCTGTTTCTTTGTTTTTAAATGCTTTTAATCATGCAAAGCACATTGAGTTACCTTGTATGAAATGCGCTATATAAATAAATTTGCTTTGGTTTGCTTCATGTAAAATATGCGCATTGGCTCAATAAAGGTTGGAAAACACTGCTGTCATCTACCCTGTAGTTGTTTTACTCTGCTTTGTGAACTGTGTTGTTTTCAATTTGAGCTCAGAGTATTGGATGTCAAAATGCAGGATTATTATTAACGCCCACAGTGGGCAATAACAAAACTACAATATTATAATCTCCTTACTTTTAAATTTTTTTTAATTTTTTTTACTTTATCACGGTGTTATAAACCTAAGATAAGTAGCTCACCTCCACTCAAATCTGCACTTGCAGTTGAGGATAATAGAGTAGCTGAGCCACTTTCAGCCACACTTTCTCCAAAATACCTTTTATTAAAACTAAGATTTAGACTCATTGGTAATGGCCAGTTACTGCATTATGTGCTAGGGTACCTATACCATTAAATAGATTTAAAAAATATATTTTCAGCATCAGTACCATCAATAATAAATAAAAAAGTATGTTTCAGAATTGAGTAGGTTAATAGTTAAAAATTTACAATTTATTTCACCAACACTTAAGAGGGCTATTGACTGTGAGTGTCCAGGATCTCCTAATAGGTTAAAAGCAGTGTATTACAGTTTTGGTGCATTTCTCAGATCAGAATTGAAATTTGCCAAACAGTAAAAGTGCATTTTTTCAAAACAATTTGTATAAAAAGCAAAATACTATGGATTAACTGCAAAAGTCATTCTCTTTCTCAAAATTCTTTTTCATCTCTCAATGTCCATGAACATAACAGTCCCAAGTCCTCGTGTCATTATGTTCAGGTAAGACAGTCAAATTAATTGGTCATCCATGTTGTCAATATGACAGTATACTCTGCAGGGATGGTCTGATGTAAACTATGGCTAAAATTATGATGACAAATATTCAAAATTTTAAGTTACACATTGTTGTATGTGAGAGATTGATGGCAAGAGACTGGACAAGATTCACATTTACGCTTTTACTCTTTGTACTGTAATTAATTGACATACCACGTCATTGTGAGAAAGAAAGAAATAAGACAGCACCGCATGCAAAGAAAGTAAAAAAAGTCGAAATGTAAACATAGGAAAATCTCCTTAGGGAAAACTATAGTGTACATACAGTGGTGTAGTATATGTGTGGTTTTCCTTCATATACTTTCCATCGCCACACTGAAAATAATTCCTCAATTGGGTTAAAGCATGGGGAGTAGGGTGACAGCAACTCTATCAGCATCCTGTTGTGGGTGGCAAACCGTTGCCTGATGACATTGGAGCGATGGTAACTGACATTGTCCCGAATGATCACGTACTTTGGCAAGTCATCTCCAACCCGATCCCTCTGATGTTCAGGGATGAGATTTCTGCAGAGGGTGTCTAACATTGTGACAAGATGCCCTGTATTATATGGTCCAATAGTGGGAATTTACGTTAGCCCACCATTTTCAGAGATAGCACCACCCATGGTTATGTTCCTGCCCCGTTGGCCAGGCACAACAACTGTTATTCTATGGCTGATGATATTTTGACCAGGCCTTCTGTGTTTTGTTAGGTTGAAGCCAGCCTCATCCATTTAGATAATGATGTGCGGTCGTTCACTTGCTTCTCGTTCCAATTTACGCTTTATTCAGAATACACAAAATGAGTGTTACTGTAAGTATTACATGCATTTTCATTTTGGACAAAATAATTACATCAAATGTATACAGCACCGATCGACTGGTTAGCACATCTGCCTCACAGTTATGGGGACCGCCTGTGTGGAGTTTGCATGTTCCCCCCGTGCCTGGGTCGGTTTTCTCTCCGGGCACGGCGGTTTCCTCCCACATCCCAAAAACATGCGTGGTAGGTTGATTGAAGACTCTAAATGGCCCTCAGGTGTGAATGTGAGTGCGAATGGTTGTTTGTTTCTATGTGCCCTGCGATTGGCTGGCGACGGGTTCAGGGTGTACCCCGACTCCCGCCCGAAGATAGCTGGGATAGGCTCCAGCAGCCCGTGACCCGTGTGAGGATAAGGGGTAAAGAAGATGGATGGATGGATGGATCTTTTCTACAGCCAAAGCAAATGTGCAAAGGTCACACTTACTGAACAGTATATCACTGTACTCCATGTTCATCCGAGTTTTACCTATACATATTGGTAGCACAGTTGCTTCACTCTTTCATCAGTTCTTTCAAATGGGACAGTGTACAACTGGTTCATAGTCATTCGGTGTCTTTTCAGCACCCTGTCAATGGTTGAGACACTGACTGTTTGGATGTTTTTAAACATGTTGTTATCCTCTATAATGGCACTCTTTATCTCATTCAGTGTTATGGCATTGTTTTCTCCAACAACGTTGGAAATTGCCTTATCCTATTCAGATATGAAAAGGGGCCCTCTGCCAACCCTATGTGGAAAAAATACAGTAATGCAAATCACAGAATAGAATACCGGTAAGATAAACTGTCACTGTATAAAGTATGTCTACTGTATATTTTACAGTAAAATGCAAGTGGAATACTGTAATATTGTATGGAGTGTTGCAGAAAGTATAGAGTATTACAGTACAAGACCTATTGTTACATTACATATCTGTTCTGTACACAAAAAGTCCGAATGATTGTGGAGACAGTTGTTGTCCCAACATTTGGTACATTTGGCTAAATGTTGCAGGGCGGTGAGACTATTCCATTGAGACGCAATATAATTTTGATCAACATGACATAAGCAGTCGATAATTTAGGAAATAGAAGAGAATTTTACATAATCATTTGCATGCCAAAGCATTGGCAAATTGTGCAAAAAAATCTCAAAAGGCTCTTTTGATGTGCACGAGTGACACAATGATGTGACAATTGAACAAATCGTTTTCAAAATTTAAATTCTGATCTGATAAATGTACCAAAGCGACTGAGAAAACCTGTAAAACGAGATCTCTCAAGTTGTGTGTGGGGGCTTTATTATTAGTCAACAATATTTCTATTATTTCTATTTCTTGTTTCCATTATATTTTATACATTGTTTCTAGAATTTTATCTTTTATTATACATTTACAGTATGTAGTTTATTTCTGTTCATTCCCTTTTCTTTTTGACCAGGAAAATTACATTTTAAATTAATTTGAACTTAAATATTATTCGATAATGACCACTCATTTTGTGTGGATAAAATTTAGCAAATATATATATATAAAACCCTCCTTGAGCCGTCACCTTATGGTGGAGGGGTTTGTGTGTCCCAATGATCCTCGGAGCTAAGATGTCTGGTAGGGTCACCCATGGCAAACTGGTCCAAGGTGAGGGACCAGACAAAGCATGGCTCCAAAAACCTGGGGACAATCCAGGACACGCTGGAGAGACTACGTCTCAACCGAACAGGACAAAAAAACAAACAAAAAATAGACTGCTGACTCAAGCCTCCCTATAGTAAAACGCACAAAGGCTTCTCCCGAACCTTCCTGAGGGGGAAAAAGTTAATGCGAGTGAACCCCTAACCTCACATGTCTGTCTTTTAGACAACCATACACTTGTCAATTATAAAACTATATCAGGCTCTTTGTAAGGAGAAATTTAGATCATGCTCACCACTCCCAGATCTGAACGAACCTGCAAAATTCTAAGTGGCAAGAAATCTTACCTTGTAAGGCCGTGTTTTGCACTGTGGCACAGATCAAAAAGCTATCTCTTTTGAGATGCTATTATTTTGTGGAAAATAATCACACATGACACGGTGGATGTGAGAGTGGGGAAATTTAGACACTGCACAGCCCCCTGTGCAAGCCTGTCACAGTGGGGATGGCGATGAAGTCTATAGTCCTCCACCGAGATGATGATCTTCTCAGAAGGAGGCGTCCGATAGCCGAGCCCGAGGAGCTGCACGGATATTCATGTCAGCGCCACAACTGAAGCCGGAACGGAGACATCCTGGAGGGGGACGGCAACCGCGGCAGAATGAAAGGGAAAGGATTGTGCAGGATTCAACACAGCATGCTAGGTGATGAGAGCTAGCCGGCTAGCCAGCCAGCTAGCTAGCTAGAAAGGGGGCAGCTGGTCCCAGCCAGCGAGGGTTCATGGCAGTGAGACAGGTGTAAACCCAGGTTCTCCCTTTGGCCACAGTACGGCGATGGATCCTTGTTAAAGTAAGCCATTTTATTTCAAACTCTGACCAAAACCCTGCATCTTCAAAGTCAGAATCATTGAAATATTCACTGCAAATAATACTCCCCTCGCTTGGCCAAACCGGTTTTGTTTTGTTTTGCTTAATGCTTCAAATTTCACAAGAAAATAACATGAAGCAAGCATGGACACATAGCAATGTGCTGGTGTAGTTCTGCTGCTCACATCATCAGGCTGATGTGTCAATCACGCAGTTTTCTACCTAAATGTGGGGAGGCCAACATCTGATGAAAATCATCAGAAAACATACCTAAAATTACTACTGAGTCTGTTCTGGGGAAATTGTTTTTCTGCAGACAGAACTGTATAATAAGTGCGATGTTC
This sequence comes from Phyllopteryx taeniolatus, assembly GCF_024500385.1. Taxonomy (NCBI): domain Eukaryota; kingdom Metazoa; phylum Chordata; class Actinopteri; order Syngnathiformes; family Syngnathidae; genus Phyllopteryx; species Phyllopteryx taeniolatus. The sequence continues at coordinate 1,808,314 of NC_084508.1, forward strand.
GCAGCAGGCGGCACGGTGGACGACTGGTTAGAGCGTCAGCCTCACAGTTCTGAGGACCCGGGTTCAATCCCCGGCCTTCCCTGTGTGGAGTTTGCATGTTCTACCCGTGCCTGCGTAGGTTTTCTCCGGGCACTCCGGTTTCCTCCCACATCCCAAAAACATGCATTAATTGGAGACTCTAAATTGCCCGTAGGTGTGACTGTGAGTACGAATGGTTGTTTGTTTGTATGTGCCCTGCGATTGGCTGGCAACCAGTTCAGGGTGTACCCCGCCTCCTGCCCGATGATAGCTGGGATAGGCTCCAGCACGGCCGCAACCCTAGTGAGGAGAAGCGGCTCAGAAAATGGATGGATGGATGTTCGCAGCATTAGAGAGAACCTTTAAGATTGGCATTGAAAAACAGTGCCTCAGGTTTGAGAAGCTGATCTGGTTTCTTCTGTCAGAAATTATCTGCCCTGTTTTGGAGAAGATTATCTCAGAAGGGACTGACATTGGTACAATGCACACTCTCCAGCATCTGCAGCAGCAGTTGTATAAGACATAATGGCACCTTCATGAATATCAGGTTAAAATGCTTGTCTTTATTCTTCCCATTGCACTGATGGGTGCCTATACAGTTTGTTTGTGGAGCCAGCTCAATAAGACAATGTTTCTTCTTGCAGACTCTATTCTTTGCCTTTGTATTGTCAAAAAGGTCTGTGTCCAGATTTTACAACTTTTCCTGCTGTCACTCATTTTCTTAACTATTCCTTACCAGTGTATTCTCCTGTGCTGTGTGTAACTTCCGACCCTCCCTCCTCTGCTCAGCACAGACAGAGACGACACCACAGATACTGACCAATCGTGTGTCTTGTAGAAAGTGATTGAGAGGGAAAGAAAAAGTGTCTCCCAATCAAGAGTTGGCTCTCATTGTTCACGTAAAAGATCAGTTTTGTTCGTGACCGACATGCTGGGGGATGGAACAAGGGGGGGAAAGGGGACAACTATTCCATGGCCCTGAGCCTTTTGGGTAGCCCCTGGGTGTTCGGCAGTGCGCCCAACCATAACCCCCCACCCACGTTGACAAATAATATCTGGAAGGAAAACTCCGTCCGTGTCCCCTCCTCTGTTGACAAATAATATTTTAGTGCTGTATGAGGGCCCATAATCCGGTGCCATCCCCCTGCCTACACATCACTACTTTGGAAGGGACAAAAGGACGGCATTGTATGTGGAAGGCACAGTAGGTGGTGTCGTAAGCCTACGATGCCTATTCTCCTACGATGCTGAACAACTACAGCATCGTATTCAGGAATTAGAGTTAGAAAGCCGTCGCTCAGATCTAAAAATGAACAAAAGCAAAACCAAGGCCATGTTCAATCATTACTGTCCACAAAAAAGATATCAAAATGGACGACTATGTCCTAGACGCCGTCGACAACATGATGCTGCCACCACCATGCTTCACTGTTGGGACTGTATTGGACGAGTGATGAGCAGTGCCTGCTTTTCTCCACACATCCCACTTAGAATTAAGGCCAACAATTTTTATCTTGGTCTCATCAGACCAGAGAATCTTATTTCTCACCATCTTGGAGTCCTTCCGGTGTTTTTTTTAGCAAACTCCATGCGGGCTTTCATGTGACTTGCACTGAGGAGAGGCTTCCGTCGGGCCACTCTGCCATAAAGCCCCGACTGGTGGAGGGCTGCATCTTCTGTGTAATTAGTGACCAGAAGTGCTGTACAGCTGCACAAAGCCAGAAAGTGTGAAAATACTGTGTCAGAAGTGTTTTCAGTACAATGAGTGCATATGTTTGATTTTGAATAGCCCATTTTATGCATACTGTACTGTGTACTGTGTGATCTATTGAGTACTTTAAACTAAATTAGCTGTAAATTACTGTTTTTTGTCATTGAGAATGTATTTCTGCAGATTTGCGCACAGGACTCATTGTCTGTTGACACTGAGAAGTCTTTTTCCCATTTTGCGATTGATAAGTGTATGGTATTAGTTAGTTAGTTAGATAGATAGTTAGAGCTCTCAATGCCATGAGGCACATTAGGCCGCAATTGCGGTTTCTGTAATCTGTAGTGTTTTTACGGGAGCAGGTGATTGGCCTTCTGTCCAACACCAGCATCTGGTATTCCTAGGCGGTCTCCAAGTATTAACCAGGACCGACCCTGGTTAGCTTCCGAGATTGGACGAGATCTGGCAGCATGTGGGGATCGGGTATGGTATTAGTACTTAGTATTAGGAGTTTTTGGTTTTGTGGGAACTGGTGGTGGTATTCACACATGTTGCTGTTTTTACTTTATAATATTGAAGGAAATTACCACCACCTAATTTGAAATTCTTGGAATAAGATTTCACATGAGTGCATTATTTTTGAATAAGTGATTAATGGCGGTCAATTCCACTTTCTTCCCAAGTGCTGAAGTAAAGGGGTAATTTGTGAGTCTCAAAATCGGGATTATGACAGATTGGGGAGAAATTATAGGGTGCTGACTGAGACTGTGTAGTTTCTAGACTTATCCACCAAACTAATAAAGTGGCTCCAATGATCAGATTCTGAAAACAATTGTGGTGTTTGAGACTGAAAAAAGGGACGTCTAAAAGTTTGGTGCAATTGCAGTCCATCTGTTTTAGATCCAGCCAAGATTGTTGTTCAACATTTGGAAGTAACCACTTAATGAGGTACTGTTATTGGCTTGCTGAGTATTAATGTCTGAACTTGGTGTGCGTCAAGTCCCCCTTCTGGTTTACTTTTCTGAAGGGTGGATAGACTAATAGAGTAAAAGTCTCACAGATTTTTTTTCCCAGTAGAGGAACGTGATTTAGATTATTTAACTCTGTAAGTTTTGCTGAGATATTAATGCCTTGATATTTGAGATTCCCTATAGGAAAAGGATAGTTTGGGTTTTGGTCTCCAGGATTCCCTGATTTAGCCGTAATAAGAGTAGTTTTTATTTGGACCAATTGATAGCATAGTGTGATAATTGTGAAAATGTCTTGAGGTTAAAAACTGAAGTGAGGACTTGGGTTCTTGTAAATAAAGAAAGATATCATCTGCGTATAGTCTGAATTTGTGTTCTGACACAGGAGAGCAGTAATACTACCTACCACTACTAGTACTACTATCTAATACTACTACTACCTTTAATACTAGTGTTCTGCCATATCGCTATTGCCAGTGGTTCGATAAATAGTGTGAATAGCTGGGGTGAGAGAGGGCATCCTTGTCTGGTTCATCTTGGTAAAGTGAGACTTTGTGATGTGAGCCCAGTTGCTTTGGGTGAGGTGTATAACGTTGCGATCCAAACCAAATTTGTCAAGTATTGCAAAAAGAAAAGATGCATTAACTTTGTCAAAAGCTTTTTCTGCCTATAGAGACAAGACAATTGCTTTTAGACTATTACGGTGAGACACTGATTAGCAGAGGTGGATAGTAACGCATGTAACGGACATGCTCTCGCCCGATGTCACTGTGACCCCCACACTCCAGACCAAATGGCATCGCTATCGCCACTCCCCCGCTGAGGAAGACGACCACGGGAATGCCAGATTTCACTTCGCACACAGACGCTAAATGAATTACAATGCAGTAGCATCAAAGCTGAGACACAGACATTGGTTTCGGACTCGGATGTTAAATTAATTAACTTCTAGCCTGGAGAGCCTCAACAACAAAGACTTCTCTTTCCTGCTGCCTGTAGAGACATTTGTCCATCCGGGCTGGGAGTTTGGACATAGCACTAGCGACACCCACAGGTAGTGGAAATGCACTGCAACTACGGATTAACTAATTACAATCTTCACTGGATTTGAATGTGGTATAATATTTTAATAAATGTATAATATATTTTAATATGATGTCAAATCTGTTTGTCAACTGAACCGGATGAAATATTTCACCCTACACAACACAAATGCCACGTTGCAAATATTAGTGTTCTCAACAATCACATACACTTGAAACATTCGTTACAGGGATTAAAGAGGATGGGCGCGTGATAAGGCAAAGTTGGAAAATGGTCTCGTTATCTTAAATCCAATAGTTAATATTTTATTCCGCTGGTTTTAAACCAAAAATTATCCTAACATGAAATGCGATTTTGAAGGCGCGGTCTGCCTTCTATTTGGTCGAAAGGGGCCGGCCTCGCTCTCTGAAGCGGCGAAAAGGCCGAAGCTCCTTTGTCTCAGGCTCTCTCATGCTCTCTCGCTCGTTTTCTCACTCTCTCGTTGTTCCACCTGCCAAAGTTCTGGCCCAGTCCGGGGAGCCCCCAACCTCTCACCACGAGGTGGCGGAGGCTGGGAGACACCGAACTTCCCTGCCGCGCTGCCAAGCCTGGACCGCAGGGAGCACCTGCCAACTTCCCAAAGCTACCCTTTTGGGTGTGGGGCAGTTTTCCCTGACCGCGTGGCAAGCATTGCCACTGCCAGCGTGCCTGCCAACCTGCACTTGAAGTGCGTCTTTTTCTCTTTCCTCCCTTTTCCTGCAAACCATCACTCGTGAGCGCTCTTGCCAACCCCCGGAAGGTCGAGCCGCCTGCCTGAATTGGTCAACACACGTAAGTTAAACTTGCGGTCTACTAAAAGTAGAAATTAGCGCATACTTGGGTTTTAAACGAGAGAACGGGAATTCCAGCTATATGCATTGTCATCCCATGCTGACTACCAACCTAACAATTGTACTTGTCAATATAGTTTTAATACTGCATACTTTTTACTTTTACCTGAGTATATATGGTAAGAAACTGTACTTTTACTCAGTTACAATGATGTAAATAATGATCACTACTTGTATTTATCAATTATTGCTTATTTATCAACTGTTTCGTGCAAGACCTATCTGTTTAGACTATGACTTGGATTTCTGCATTGTGCGCTGTTTGCCCCAATTCAACTTAAACGCTACTGACGTTTAAGTCTAGTTCACAAATCAAACGACGCAAAGAAGTCACATGACCTCACACAATGTCTTCTATTGGGCTTCCCGGGCAGAGGTATTATTAGTAGATACGCTAGCCAGGCTAATCAACGTCCCTATGTGGCGACCATGTTGGTAAGGTTGTTGTTAAAGGTCAGAGGACAAAGATGTTAAAAATGTTCTTGCTAACTCTAGAACCCCTTTACAAACCACATCTGCCATTTTCAATTGATTATATAGCATATACAGCAGTTAAATTGATAAATATGATTCAGACTGTGCCTTCTGCTTTTTGCATCCAGCGCTTTCCGGTCTTTGGCTCTATCTCTATCTATCTTCGGCATTGTGTCCTTGTATATTTGTTGTCGTATGATTTTGTGATGTCACGGTGGTTTAGTGTGTGGCATTTGGTTGCGCAAATGGTTCAGGCAGTGGCAAGAGTTTTTGGCTTTCCAAGTGAAAAAGGAATACGTGACCGGTGGATAGGGAAAGTCAATCGGCAGGGGAAGAAACGTGGTCAGCGATGGATGCCGCATTCCAAGCATTCCAAACTATGTGCTGATCACTTCGAACTTCCGCGTTTTGAGAACGACTTAGCCGAAAACATTGGATGCACAGGTGTAGTTAGGCAGAGGCTGAAACCAGCTGTGGTGCCAACTATATATTTATGCAAATATAAAATTAGCTTTCACTGTTATGCCGACGATACTCAGCTATACATGTCATTAAACTAACTACCCATGCGATTGCTCTAATCTGGAGTCATGTCTCGCTGAGATTAAACAGTGGATGTCGGGTAACGTTTTGCTCCTTAACCCTAAGAAAACTGAGCTGTTGATTATTGGCCCTGCTAAACATAGCCACTTGTTTCAGGACACCACTCTGAGTTTTGACAAAAGCACCATTACCCAAAGTGAGTCACCAAAAACCTCAGCGTTATATTTGACTCAACTCTCTCCTTTCAAAAGCACATTAAGAATACAGTAATCCCTCGTTTTTCGCAGTTAACGGGGAGCGGAACCCCCCGCGAAAGTTGAAAAACCGCGAAGTAGGATTTGAAAAGTAGGAATTTTCATGTATGTGTATGTGGGTACCAGAATAAAATATTAGATTAGATTAGACATTAAAATATGTAACAGTATTTATACTTTACATATTTGAGACAACGATTACAAGAGCACACGTATTTACTTAAATCTTTAATTATAAAACCTTATGCAGTAATTAACATTTATTATACAGTAATAAACATTCATCAACATTGCCTTCTGAGAGAGGCGAAGAGGCTTGTGTTGGTGGCGGAGGAGAGACTCTAACTTGACTCGTAGAGGCTATAGGTTCACTCGGAGACTCTTCTGCTGGAGGAGCAGACGGTGATGGGTAGTTGTTGTCTTTGTTTTTTTTCTTTTGCTTCAATATTCCCCTGTACAAGGACATAACCCCGTCAACACGATTGCTAAACTTGACAGCTCAAACCACATTGTCGTCAATGTCTTTCGCAAATCGTTGCATTGCCCTTGCCATGTTGCACAATTGTTGCAGGTTCTCCAGGGTAAGGCCACACTTTTTAGTTTATTCTTCATCTTCCTCTTCGTTTTCTTCCTCACTTGCAGACTTTCTCATCTCAAGAAGGTCCTCATCTGTCAGTGGGTCCGAGTGGCAATCGATAAGGGCGCTGATGTCTTCTTCCGTCATGTCGACAAATCCTTCATCCCTTATAATGAGAGCCAGTCTCACCGCCTTCTCCACCGCTGAGTGATGAACTTCGTCAGGAGTGAAGCCTGGATAGTCGTACGCCACGTTCGGCCATAATATCTTCCAGCTAGAATTTATGATCTCACTTTTCATGTCCTTTAATGCTTGCTGGATATTAGACAAACATGAGGCAATGTCATAACTATTCCAGTATCCTTTCAAGGTGAATTCTTCATTGTCGTCGTCAACTGCCGAGATGAGGCCCTCCATCGTGGAGCGAGTGTAGAGTGCCTTAAAGGCACGAATGACACCTTGATCCATCGGCTGAATTAGAGATGTGGTGTTCGGGGGAAGAAACTCTATCTGCACCCTGTCATATTGCAGGTCCGTTGCATGGCTTCCTGCACAGTCCATCAGGAGAAGAACCTTAAAGGGGAGGCTCCCAGTTTACTTGGGATGCGATTTTAAGGTCCTGTTACTTACACATAAAATATTAAATGGGTTAGAACCCTCTTATCTTGCTGACTTAGTTGTACCATATGTTCCATCCCGAAAAACGCCCATCTTTTGGTGACTTTCTGAGCCAGAAAGAAGTCCGCAGGCTCTCGAGCATTTTCTATTTGGGCTCCAGTACTCTGGAATGCCCTACCCATGGTTATTATAGCTGCTACCTCAGTAGAAATGATTAAATACCAATTTAAGACTTATTTCTACTCTTTGGCATTTAGTTGAAGTACATGTATGCCTGTTTTACTGCCACTTGTCCAGTCCACAGACCCCCCTTGTCTCCTGCTCGGAGAGAGGGCTACATGACTTTGACCGAATCCGAGGCTGTTGCTGTTTGGGTTCGGCACGGACCAATTAGGGTAAGCTCTGAGGTGCACCACTTTCCCCTGAGTCGTTGCCTTGGAGGATTCTGCTCTGACTCACCGACTGAGGTTCTGAGGCAGAACGGCGCAGTGCCATTTCTCTATAAATTGACTCTTATGCCATCCTAATGAACATTGCAAAGCATCTTGCCATTGTAATGAACATTGTACAGCACCAGACTATGTGATAAATGTTGTCCACTTGACATCCATTGCATCCTGGTCATCCTTGAAAGGGGACCGGCGGTCCGTTTTTTTTTTTTTTCCCACATGGGTTTTGAGTTTTTCATTGCCTGATTGAGGGTTTAGATTAGGGGATGTCATCAATCATTGCCAACTGTGGGCCTGTGAAGCCCTTTGAGACTCTTTTGTGATTAAGGGCTATACAAATACTGTAGACTTGACGTGGTGCACTGAAAAATAACCATCATATGAATCGTCATTGGAAGATTGTGTAACCTTTGATGTCACCTCAAATGAAACTGATGAGAAAGATTTTAGGCCTCGTATCGGCATAAGGTAAGGTGAACAGCCTCTACTTCCATATTTAGTGTTCTTATTGTTTGTCGTTTCGATGTGCTCTGAACAGCAAACTTCATTTGGATGCCCTTCCAACAATCAGCATGGAGGATACAGTGCATGATATTCCAAAATACATGACAGAACCAACAGCAACAGAGACACAAACATTCCCTGGTGCCGCAAATGTAACTCTTGATGATGACATAGTGGGAATACCTGAATCAATTGTATACTGTGTCATTAAAGTCTGATGCAGCTTGTCCAGTATCTTCAGCTACCAGTCAACATTTGTCAGCTAAGGACCCCCAAAAAATGGACAGTATGCCAAGCCCATGGACTATTCGAGATCCATTTCAGGGAAATCGCTTGTGTCGTTCATTGCTGCGTCAGAACCTGTTTTGAAATTTTTGTGTTTGTACTGTAATTTTGCAATTTTCTTTTTCAACTTTTTTTTGTTACAGATGTCTCCTCGAGGCCATACTGTTTGTGCGTCCCAGCCCATGAAATTCAAAATCCTGGCAGGGGACTACATCTCACCTCCCATCTTGAGCCTTGTCTTATTCCAAGTATAAAAAAACCTACATCAGGAAGTCCGGCAGTGGACCAGTCACACTTTGAAGGTTGAAAAAGACGATGATTATGTCTCACAAATTCAGAGTGCGGCGGCACGGTGGCCGACTGGTTAGCACATCTGCCGAACAGTTCTGAGGACCTGGGTTCAAATCCGGCCTCGCCTGTGTGGAGTTTGCATGTTCTCCCCGTGCCTGCGTGGGTTTTGTCTGGGTACTCCGGTTTCCTCACACATCACAAAAGATGCATGGTCGGTTGATTGAAGACTCTAAATTGCCCGTAGGTGTGAATCTGAGTGTGAATGATTGTTTGTGCCTTGCGATTGGCTGGCGACCAGTTCAGGGTGTACCCCGCCTCTCGCCCAAAGATAGCTGGGATAGGCTCCAGCACGCCCCCGCGACCCTCGTGAAGATAAGCGGTTCGAAAAATTAATGAACTATTTAAATTCAGAGTGCCATTTTGAGCAAAAGGCACAGCAGAAATATATTTGTAAATTTTTCTCTATTTTTGTCCCTTTATAAATTAGCCATCCATTCATCCATTTTCTGAACCGTTTTTTCTCACTAGGGTCACGGGTGTGCTGGAGCTGTAGAGTCACAGCTTCCACAGATGTCTCATGGTGGATGTCAAAAAATGGAGTTGGGGTCACGTCACAGAAATGTCTTTATCACTATGTGATTACTCTAAACTCCGTCTGTCAACTCTCTCCTGTAAATCAATACATTATGGTGATTAGAGTTTGTGCTTGTGAAATTGGCTATCCATTGCTACAAATATAGCATCTAATCTTTCTGACACCACATATAAAAGCCTTGACATTTTTTTTTTTTTAATTCCCTCATACCCATTCCATCAACATAAATCTAAAGAATACAATACAGTACCATTTTTCTGTTTTCAATCTTGTACACATACATTTAAATGCAGGTATGTCAAACTAATTTTTGCCACAATGGACAACCCCAATTCCAACGAAGTTGGGACATTGTGTTAAACATAAATAAAAACAGAATACAATGATTTGCAAATCATCCATCCATCCATCCATCCATCCATTTTCTGAGCCGCTTCTCCTCACTAGGGTCGCGGGCGTGCTGGAGCCTATCCCAGCTGTCATCGGGCAGGAGGCGGGGTACACCCTGAACTGGTTGCCAGCCAATCGCAGGGCACATAGAAACTAACAACCATTCGCACTCACAGTCATGCCTATGGGCAATTTAGAGTCTCCAATTAATGCATGTTTTTGGGATGTGGGAGGAAACCGGAGTGCCCGGAGAAAACCCACGCAGGCACGGGGAGAACATGCAAACTCCACACAGGCGGGGACGGGGATTGAACCCCGCACCTCAGAACTGTGAGGCTGACGCTCTAACCAGTCGGCCACCGTGCCGCCGATTTGCAAATCATGTTCAACCTATATTTAATTGAATACACTACAAAGACAAGATATTTAATGTTCAAACTCATAAACTTGATTGTTTTTAGGAAATTATCATTAACTTAGAATTTTATGGTTGCAACACATTCCAAAAAAGCTGGGACAGGTGGCAAAAAAGACTGAGAAAGTTGTGGAATGCTCAACAAACACCCCACAGGAGAACAGGCTAATTGGGAACAGGTGGGTGCCATGATTGGGTCTTCCTTGAATTGCTCAGTCATTCACAAGCAAAGATGGGGCGGGGTTCACCTCTTTGTGAACAAGTGCGTGAGAAAATAGTCCAACAGTTTAAGGACAATGTTCATCAATGTACAATTGCAAGGAATATAGGGATTTCGTCATCTACAATCCATAATGTCATCAAAAGGTTCAGAGAATCTGGAGAAATCACTGCATGTAAGCGGCAAGGCCGAAAACCAACATTGAATACCCGTGACCTACGATCGCTCAGACGGCACTGCATCAAAAACTGACATCAATGTGGAAAGGATATCACCACATGGGCTCAGGAACACTTCAGAAAACCAATGTCAGTAAATTTAGAGTTTAAAGCTGCACAGCAAAAATAATAATAGAAGGATCAATCAATTGCGTCAGAAGGAGTAGAGGAGACAATATTGACTTACATTTTTAAGTGTCGGTCATATTTTCGTTGGATCGACTTGGACAAAATAACAAAAACGGTCGACTATTTTGCGAGATCGATCACCCAGAACCATTTTCGGCCAGCATACGGCAGCATTTGAGCTTGATGGGAACGCGGAGTGGCCGGTAGAACCTGGTAAGTGTTTTCAAGAAAATGACGTAAAAATGTTACAAGCATCGATCTCAAACGGTCAAGTTAGAAGCAATGATGAAAAGCGAGTTTGTATGGAATTAGATGGTTTCTTGTTTGATTCGTTGAAGGAGAAATGATTGGTGAATTTCGACCGTTTTCTATCGCTCGTGCACAGGCAACATGTTTTCTGTCTCCTGACTGCACTGCTGACTCGCTGGTAATTTTGACAAGTCACAGCAGTGTTGAGGATGTGGTCATGATTACCCGCATACTTTAATCCTTATTATTAAACTTGGATTCGGTCCCGATGATAAAGGCCTCCTGTCATCAAGATGGCGCCTACCAGTGTGGTCGCCTCGGTTACGCGCTCTCTAGTATTGTTTTTGTGTTTTTCGTTCGTCTTTGGAGACATTACACGACTCACTTACACAAGGGGAGACTTGCTAACCATCAAGGAGGCTACTCCAGACTTTCGCAAATCCGCTCAGTTTTTTCCCCGAGTTACTCACCGCAGCGGCGTCCGCGGTTTTCGGCGCATGGAGGCGGAGGCGGCTCCACAGAGGGAAGCGAGCCGGCATCCAGGTGAAACTACGCAAGAGAGGATACAGATTGGCGTTCCCGTCGAGCCACCTCGCGAATGTACGCTCCCTACCCAACAAAATGGACGCGCTTCATCTTCTGTTAAAGACCAGTCAAGACTTCGGACGTTCCGCCGCCATGTGCTTTACGGAGACTTGGCTTTGCGACGCTGTACCCGACGGCGCCGTCATGCTTCCGGGTTTTCATCGTCACTGAGCAGATCGTATCACGGAGTTATCGGGGAAAACAAAAGGCGGCGGGATATGCTTCTACATCAACGAAAAATGGTGTACGGACGTCACGGAGGTCAGCAACCACTGCAGTCCGCATTTGGAGTCGCTGTTCTTGAACTGTAAGCCATTCTACTCGCCTCGTGAGGTCGCATCATTCATCCTCGCTGGAGCGTACATCCCGCCTCAAGCTAACACCAATGCCGGACTGCTAATGCTCGTCGAACAAGTCAACGAAATTGAAAAAAAACACCCTCATTATTCTCGGGGACTTTAACAAAGCTAAACTCAACCACGAACTCCCTAAATACAAGCAGCACATCGACTGTCTTACCAGGAAAAATAAAATTTTAGACCACTGCTATACTACGCTAAAAAACGTATACCGTGCAATACGTCGTGCCGCCCTGGGCTCATCTGTCACTGCTTAATTCACTTAATACCGACGTACAGGCAAGAACTTAAATGCGCGAAGCCTACAGTGAAAACAGTGAAAAAGTGGACCAATGAAGCAAAGATGGAACTTCAAAGCTGTTTAGACTGCACAGACTGGAGTGTCTTTGAAATGAATATACGGACACTGTCACATCCTATTTTAGTTTCTGTGAAGAGGTTTGTGTACCAACAAAATCATTTCGCACATTCAACAACAACAAGCCGTGGTTCACTGCCAAACTTAAGCAGCTTCGCCGAGCTAAGGAGGACGCATATCAGAGCGGGGACAGGGCCGTGTATATCGCGCTAGAAACCTGCTGTCTAAAGAAATTTACATTGCAAAGAGGAACTATGCAGCAAAGTTGGAAAAACAGTTTAGCGCTAACAACTCTAAATCAGTCTGGCATGCATTGCAATCGCTGACTAATTACAAGCGACGATCCCCCCAAGCTGAGTACAATAGCACACGAGTCAACGACTTGAATACCTTCTACTGCAGATTTAAAAAGGACACTTTCACACCCCACACCGATCCGGCCGCACCCCCGAAAACAATAACACCTCTGACTTCTGCGTTTACCATCCACGAACAGGATGTGAGACGCATCTTCAAACAACAAGATTAACAAAGCGGCAGGCCCAGACCATGTGTCCCCATCCTGCCTCAAAGTCTGCGCGGACCAGCTCGCGCCAGTCTTCTCTCAGATCTTCAATAGATCTTTGGAACTGTGCGAAGTACCATCCTGTTTCAAACGCTCCACCATCATTCCAGTCCCCAAGAAACCTGCAATCTCGGGTCTAAATGACTACAGACCTGTCGCCTTGACATCTGTGGTCATGAAGTCCTTTGAACGTCACGTGCTGGACCACCTCAAGAGCGTCACAGGTCCCCTGCTGGACCCCTGCAGTTTGCCTACCGAGCGAACAGGTCTGCGGATGATGCAGTCAACATGGGACTGCACTTCATCCTTGAACACCTCGACAGTGCAGGGACCTACACGAGGATCCTGTTCGTGGACTTTAGCTCAGGGGTCAACACCATCATCCCTGAACTTCTTTCATCCAAGCTTCTCCAGCTCAGCGTCTCACCTGCCATCTGCTAGTGGATTTACAGCTTCCTGACGGGTAGGACACAGCAGGTGAGGCTGGGAGAGACCACCTCATTCACACACAGCATCAGCACTGGGGCGCCCCAAGGTTGTGTCCTCTCTCCGCTGATCTTCTCTCTCTACACGAACGACTGCACCTCAGCGCACCCGGTTGTCAAACTCCTCAAGTTTGCAGATGACACCACTGTCATCGGCCTCATCAAGGACGGTGACGAGTCTGCATATCGACAGGAAGTTGACCGGCTGGAGCTGTGGTGCGGCCGACACAACCTAGAGCTGAACACGCCCAAGACTGTAGAGATGATCGTGGACTTCAGGAGGCATCCTTCGCCACAGCTGCCCCTCACGTTGTCCAGCTGCTTTGTGTCAACCGTCGAGACCTTCAAGTTCCTGGGAAATACAGTCTCTCAGGACCTGAAGTGGGCAACCAACATCAGCTCCGTCCTCAAAAAGGCCCAGCAGAGGATGTACTTCCTGCGGCTTCTGAGAAAGCACGGCCTGCCACGGGAGCTGCTGAGGCAGTTCTACACAGCGGTCATCGAATCAGTCCTGTGTTCTTCCATCACAGTCTGGTTTGGTGCTGCTACATCTGCATCTGCTGCTACATCTGCATCTGCTCCATTTGCACACTGACTGAGGAGTATCTGCAACATTTGCACAATCAACATTGTCCCAGATTATCGCACTACTCGTCTCTTTAAACTGCATACTGCATTGAAGTCTCGGTGCTCTTTGCACACTGGTCATTGCACCGGACTATTGCAATATTAGTCTTTCGAACTGCTCTAAGTGCTAGAGGACTCTGCATCTTTTGCACAATTGTCAAAAAAAAAATAAAAAATTACAAATAAAAATTGTACCGGCATTACCAGATAACTAGCAACCCTTTACTGCTCAGTGACAGTTTTTTTTTTTTTTTGTCAATGTCTTTCTGTCTCCAAAGTGTTCTCTGTCAATTGACTGTCTATTGTCGTACTAGAGCGGCTCCAACTACCGGAGACAAATTCCTTGTGTTTTTTGGACATACTTGGCAAATAAAGATGATTCTGATTTTGTCAAACGTTTTTAACTTTGATCAAAACATATGATTCACTTTGTTGATAAAAATGTCGATGTTGTGTGGTGAAAATGAACAAATGCAAAACGAAGGTCATGTTTAATCATTACTGTCCACAAAAAGACATCGAAATGGAGGACTATGTCCTAGACGCCGTCGACAACTACATCTATTTAGGCCAACTTGTAACAATGGATGGAAATACAATCACTGAAGTTGAACGCCGCATAAAGCTTGCCTGGCAGGCTTATGGAAGCCTTAGTGTTATTTTCCAGAACAATCTTCCGATTTGCTTGAAAAGAAAAGTTTTCGATCAATGTATTTCACCAGTCCTCACTTACGGTAGTGAAACTTGGACTACGAATGCCAAAGTTATACAAAGAAGTAAGCCAAAGGAACATGGAACGGCTGCCCAACGTGGAAACGTTGAAAACGTGAAGGAGAGTCCTTCATCCTGCAGTGTAGATAATGGCTGATATATATATATATATAAAAACTCTAAATTGCCCGTGGTGTGAATGTGTGTGCAAATGTTTTTTATTTTTTTTTTTTTTTTTTGTGCCCTGTGATTGGCTGGCGACCAGTTCAGGGTGTACCCCGCTGGGACAGCTGGGATAGGCTCCAGCACGCCCGCAGTACAGGAAATGGATGGATGGATGGATAGTACAGCAGCAGTAGTTCACTTTCTCTTTTATGCTGCAGTCATTTGTTTTTCATTCAGGCCAGACTTTGGACAACCTCATTGCTTTGCTGGTCCTTCCTTGACGTGGCAAATAAAAATGGCTGCCGAGTGGTAACGCTGTGGTGTTGTCGGTACTTAAATTGCTACCAAAAGTTGATTGGCATTGTCCTTCCGTTCTCTGATGATTTTTTTTAAATCGCTTTTTTGTTATTGCAAATTTCAAACTATATCATGAGTGGCTGGCCTGGGTTTTCAGAAGCCGAACTGCGGAAATTGCAGCAAAAAGGTAATCTCTCTTCATGTCACCTACTTTTTGTCTCGTTGGATTTGCCGCAAAGAAATTACGGCACTTTCTGTCGTCGTTCCAGACTCCGTGATAGCAAGCAAGCGCAAACTACGACCGCCCAACCGGGGTCGGCAACAATTGCAACGTGAGAAAGTCTTGCAGCAAGCCGCTCGGGCAAGTACTGCATTTGTGTCCCATGAACTTCAACCCGAGCAGCAGCTCAATACACTGCCTTCGAGAGGTGAGCGCGAGGACATTGCACCTGGAGGTCCGGCTGCTAAAAGGAATGCGCAACAGAGTCTCGGCGAGGAAAGGACGCAAGAAAAGACGCAAAATCCGGAGGTGAAGGAGCTGGAAATAGAAGAGATTGCACTGTTAGTAGTTTCTTTTCCGCCCTTACTATCTTAGGTCAAATTTGACCCAGACTGTTTATCGTTAATGACCTTGTTTTCCCCCATTTAAAAACATTTGTTGTATAAATACGCTGCCCACAATTTGGTCCTCCTTTGCAGTCGAGGCAAGACTCGCCTGGAGCAACTGCAACAGGAACAAAAGATCATTGAAGAGAGGAACAAGTACAAGAGGGCTCTGCTTGCGAAAACTATAGCTGAAAAGTAAGTGTCTTGGTCAGATACAATTGAGCCTTCTAATTTAATAGCTAAACTGGATTTCTGATACCTGCGACGTCATTTTGACGTCACTTTTGCCATCCATGTGTATGGTGTTCGTCAATGCAATGCAATGCAATTCAATTCCAGATAGCCACTGTGAAGTTCGGCTATCTGCGACACAATTGTAGATATCTCTAACTCCAGTTTGAGGTAGCTACAATTTGATTCTGACAATGTTATTTTTTTTTTATTTTTTTTTTGATGAAAATATTTTGTCATAGTGAACGACCTTTTTTTCCCCGACGAAGACTATCTCATAACAATTAATTTCCAGGTACTAAGCCGATGACGAAATGTATTGATGTGTTTGTCGACGAATACAAACGAGACGGAAATATCTTCCAAAGATGAGATCCAATCAGAACTAGTTTTGTTGAAGAGGCGGGAGGCGTTGACAACTTGGATAACCAGTAAGAGAACTGTGGTAAGGAGATACCTGCGGCCGGGAACATACACGAATACTGTTTGTATCACCGACTGTATGCTTGTTGGTGTCAGAAACCCGACCAATTTGAAGGGACATTTACAGCCCAGGCATCTTGTAGTCCACGCACAGGTGAACATTTTAAATAATTACAAACACGACTTCACTTGGTGTCAATAAATCTGCTCAGTCCCATGACTTCCCCACTGTTTTGCTAAGCCTGCGCTGTTTGTTTTCAACAAAGGTTCATTTTAATCTAATTTGAATTCATCTAATCGCAGGTCTGTGTCACAGTGCCAGAGCGATCTTATTATAATGTAGCATTGCCTTGGCTTGCACGAAGGAACCAGGACGAGCAGCGAACAATCAACAAACTCTTTATTTCAAAGCAAATAATTACTGTTGGCTGTAAACATGCCAAAACAACATTAAACTCGTACTGTAGTTCCTTCAACCGACTGAGTCTGGCACGTGTGTCTCACGCACAAACAATTGCTCCCTCTGGCTCCTTCCTCGCTCTCCCACCCCCTGGTCTTCTAATCCGATCATGTCACATGTTACCGTCAAGGCCTCCCAGACAATCGGAAATTACAGAACTCAGGAAATCTATTTAACACAGCTGCAGGATTGTGCATTCTTTTTTTCCTTTTAATACTTGAGTTGCAGTCAAATATTTTTTGTTTTGCCGTAATGCCACAGCTGATATTACTTTTGAGTAAATAAATGTTTGGTCCAAATAACAAGGTAGATCCGTGTGTGTTAATTGCATAGTCATACCTTAACATTCCTTAAAGGGAATCCTGATTGTAATGACAAATACTTCTTAAAATGCAACGACTGACCTCTATTTTTGAAATAGCATTGCATATAACTATTCTTCTAAATTAGAAAAATATTTTTTGTTTGTTGCTGCTGTTTTTGCATGCAGGGATTGATGACGTATAATGGTTGCTGTTTGCCGCTATACATTCCTGAGACCTGGAAGGGCGTGATTGTGAGGAACCCCCCGTTGAAAGCAGAGTGGTGTTCTGTTATTGGACTTCTGTGCTCACCACGGATTATCCATAACGAACACCATGTTCAAGCATACGGGTGTCCACACGTGCACCCTAGGTCGCCGTTCGATGATCGACTTTGTGGTTGTGTCATCGGACTTGTGGCCGCATGTCTTGGACACTCGGGTGAAGACAGGGGTGGAGCTGTCAACTGATCACCACCTGGTGGTGAGTTGGCTCCGATGGTGGAGGAAGATGCCAGTCCGACCTGGCAGGCCCAAACGTATTGTGAGGGTCTGCTCGGCTTAGAGGAAATTCTGGTCCACCATCTGGCGTCTCAGGAGGGGGAAGCACTGCACCATCAACACTGTGTATAGTGAGGATGGGGCGCTGCTGACCTTGACTCGGGACGTTGTGAGTCGGTGGGGAGAATACTTCGAAGACCTCTATTCCACCGAAATGCCTTCCCATGAGGAAGCGGAGTCTGGGGTCTCTGAGGCAGGCTCTCCTATCTCTGGGGGTGAGGTCACCGAGGTGGTTAAAAAGCTCCTCGGTGGCAAGGCCCCAGGGGTGGATAAGATTTGCCCAGAGTTCCTAAAGGCTCTGGATGTTGTAGGGCTGTCCTGATTGATACGCCTCTGCAACATCGGGGACAGTGGCTCTGGATTGACAGACTGGGGTGGTGCTCCCTCTTTTTAAGAAGGGTGACTGGAGGGTGTGTTCCAACTACAGGGGGCTCACACTCCTCATCCTCCCTGGTAAGGTCTATACAGGGGTGCTGGAGAGGAGGGTCCGTTGGGAAGTCGAATCTCAGATTCAGGAGGAGCAATGTGGTTTTCGTCCTGGCCGTGGAACAGAAGACCAGCTCTTCACCCTCGGCAGGGTCCTCAAGGGTGCATGGGAGTTGGCCCAACCGGTCTACATGTGTTTTGTGGACTTGGAGAAGGCGTTCGACCGGGTCCCTCGGGGAGTCCTGTGGGGGGTGCTTCAGGAGTATGGGGTACCGAACCCCCTGATACGGGCTGTTCGGCCCCTGTGTCAGAGTTTGGGCCGCATTGCCGGCAGTAAGGCGGACTCGTTTCTGGTGAGGGTTGGACTCTACCAAGGCTGCCCTTTATCACCGATTCTGTTCATAACTATTATGGACAGAATTTCTCGGCACAGCCAAGGCGTAGAGGGGGTCCAGTTTGGTGGCCTCAGTATTGCATCTTTGCTTTTTGCACATGCTCCTCAGTCGGAAAAGGGTAGAGTGCCCTCTCCAGGTCGGGGATGAGATCCTGGAGGAGTTCAAGCTCTCCCTCAAAATACCTTTCCGACTTTTAGTCGTTCTGACTTAAGCCATATAAACAGCATACATTATAAAGCATCAGATAGTGTTTTACAGGGTTAGGACTGGATCATGCCAGTGTGGCTCAACAGTCTAAAAATCTCCGAGCCACACTTGTGTGTAGTTAGCCACAGCATCACGTGTGTTTATGTGGCTAAACCTTAGCCAGTTCTCGTTACTTTTAACAATGTGGGCCTAAATAAAACTACCTAGTCATCAAACAGGACTAAAGGCCTCTTTATACTCACGTGGCTGACAGCGCCCGCATTGCATCACATGACCGACGCAGTGGGCCCCGCGGCCCATACAACCAAGGACACACCAATTGACAATCCGTACGTTATAACGAGATCCAAGGTATGTACTGTAACTCTTTTGTGAGTTGGCTGTGTGACATGTTTGAAATCCATACAGCTTAAAAGATTGAAACATTTTATGGTCGTTTTGTCCGAAGTGTTATCAACATCCATCCAGCCATCCATTTTCTGAGCCGCTTCTCCTCACTAGGGTCGCGGGCGTGCTGGAGCCTATCCCAGCTACCATCGGGCAGGAGGCGGGGTACACCCTGAACTGGTTGCCAGCCAATCGCAGGGCACATCTAAACAAACAACCATTCACACTCACATTCACACCTATGGGCAATTTAGAGTTTTCAATTAAACTACCATGCATGTTTTTGGGATGTGGGAGGAAACCGGAGTACCCGGAGAAAACCCACGCAGGCACAGGGAGAACATGCACACTCCACACAGGCGGGGCCGGGGATTGAACCCAGGTCCACAGAACTGTGAGGCTGACGCTCTAACCAGTCGGT
Source organism: Phyllopteryx taeniolatus (assembly GCF_024500385.1). Classification (NCBI taxonomy): domain Eukaryota; kingdom Metazoa; phylum Chordata; class Actinopteri; order Syngnathiformes; family Syngnathidae; genus Phyllopteryx; species Phyllopteryx taeniolatus. Next base: position 1,827,702 of record NC_084508.1, read on the forward strand.
CACCGTGTTATCAACATGTACATTAAAATCACCAGTTATTAAAACCCTGGTGGTGTGTATGACAGATAGTAATTCTGTAAATTTACTGATTTAAAATAGGTGGAATGCTGCGGTGGTCATTAAGTTGTAAGACAGAGGACTACCAACTGCTAAAAACAAAGACATGATATTCAAATGATATGTAGCTATTAAAAAAACCCTCATTTGGGTTCAGTGTTTCTTTGATCAGAGCCGCAGTACCGCCTCCCATTCTGACCAGTCCATTGTCCGTACTGCTTTTCCTCACTAGGGTTTTGGGCGTGGTGGTGCCTATCCCAGCTATTTTTGGAAGAGAGGTGAGGTACACCCTGAACTGGTTGCCAGGCAATCGCAGGGCACATTTAAACAAACAACCATTCGCACTCACATTCACACCTATGGGCAATTTAGCGTCTTCAATTAATCATGCATGTTTGTTTTGAATGTGGGAGGAAACTAGAGTACCTGGAGAAAACCCACGCAGGGATGGGGAGGAACGTAGGGATGGGTAGGAACGTAGATCGACTGGTAAATCGAGAGCTTCGCCTTCCGGCTTAGCTCCTTCTTTACCACAACGGATCGATACAAAGTCCGCATCACTGCAGACGCTGCACCGATACGCCTGTCGATCTCCCGTTCCATTCTTCCCTCACTCGTGAACAAGACCCCAAGATACTTGAACTCCTCTACTTGGGGCAGGATCTCATCCCCGACCTGGAGAGGGCACGCCACCCTTTTCCGACTGAGGACCATGGTCTCAGACTTGGAGGTGCTGATTCTCATCCCAGCCGCTTCACACTCCGCTGCGAACTGCTCCAGTGAGAGTTGGAGGTCACGGCTTGATGAAGCCAACAGAACCACATGATCTGCAAAAAGCAGAGATGCAATACTGAGGCCACCAAACCGGACCCCTCTACGGCTCAGCTGCGCTTAAAAATTCTGTCCATAAAAGTTATGAACAGAATCGGTGACAAAAGGCAGCCTTGGCGGAGTCCAACCCTCACCGGAAACGAGTCCGACTTACTGCCGGATATGCGGACCAAATTCTGACTCCGGTCGTACAGGGACTAAACAGCCCGTATCAGGGGGTTCGGTACCCCATACTCCCGAAGCACCCCTCCCCGAGGGACCCGGTTGAATGGCTTCTCCAAGTCCACAAAACACATGTAGACTGGTTGGGCGAACTCCCATGCACCCTCGAGGACCTTGCCGAGGTTGTAGAGCTGGTCCACTGTTCCACGGCCAGGACGAAAACCACACTGCTCCTCCTGAATCTGAGATTCAACTTCCCGACAGACCCTCCTCTCCAGCACCCCTGAATAGACCTTACCAGGGAGGCTGAGGAGTGTGATCCCCCTGTAGTTGGAACACACCCTCCGGTCCCCCTTCTTAAAAAGGGGAACCACCACCCCAGTCTGCCAATCCAGAGGCACTGTCCCCGATGTCCACGCGATGTTGCAGAGGTGTGTTAACCAGGCCAGCCCTGCAACATCCAGAGCCTTGAGGAACTCCGGGTGAATCTCATCCACCCCCGGAGCCCTGCCACCGAGAAGCTTTTTAACCACCTCAGTGACCTCAACCCCAGAGATAGGAGAGCCCACCTCAGACAACCCAGACTCTGCTCCCTCATGGGAAGGCGTGTCGGTGGAACTGAGGAGGTCTTCGAAGTATTCTCCCCACCGGCTCACAACGTCCCGATTCGAGGTCAGCAGCGCCCCATCCCCACTATACACAGTGTTGATGGTGCACTGCTTCCCCCTCCTGAGACGCCGGATGGTGGACCAGAATTTCCTCACAGTCGTCCGGAGGTCTTTCTCCATGGCCTCACCGAACTCCTCCCATGCCCGAGTTTTTGCTTCAGTGACCACCAAAGCTGCATTCCGCTTGGCCAGTCTGTACCCATCAGCTGCCTCAGGAGTCCCAAAGGCCAAAAAGGCCCGATATGACTCCTTCTTCAGCTTGACGGCATCCCTCACTGTTGGTGTCCACCAACTGGTTCGGGGATTGCCACCACGACAGCAATGGAGGCGCGGAACATGGTCCACTCGGACTCGATGTCCCTCGCCTCCCCCGGAACACGAGCAACGTTCTGTCGTAGGTGGGAGTTGAAACTCCTTCCGACAGGAGATTCTGCCAAGCGTTCCCAGCAGACCCTCACAATACGTTTGGGCCTGCCACGTCGGACCGGCATCTTCCCCCACCATCGGAGCCAACTCACCACCAGGTGGTGATCAGTTGACAGCTCCACACCCCTTCACCCGAGTGTCCAAAACATGCGGCCGCAAGTCCGATGACACGACCACAAAGTCGATCATCGAACTGCGACCTAGGGTGTCCTGGAGTCAAGTGCACTTGTGGACACCCTTATGCTTGAACATGGTGTTCGTTATGGAGAAGCCGTGATGAGCACAGAAGTCCAATAACAGAACACCGCTCGGGTTCTGATCGGGGGGGGGGGGGCATTCCTCCCAATCACGCCCTTCCAGGTCTCACTGTCATTGGCCACGTGAGCATAGAAGTCCCCCAGCCAAACGATTGAGTCCCCAGCGGGAGCGCTCTCCAGCACCCCCTCCAAGGACTCCAAAAAGGGTGGGTACTCTGAACTGCTGTTTGGTGCATAGGCACAAACAACAGTCAGGACCTGTCCCCCCACCCGAAAGCGGAGGGAGGCTACCCTCTCGTCCACCGGGGTGAACCCCAACGTACAGGCGCCGAGCCGGGGAGCAATAAGTATACCCACACCTGCTCGGCGCCTCTCACCGTGGGCAACTCCAGAGTGGAAGAGAGTCCAACCCCTCTCGAGAGGACTGGTACCAGAGCCCAAGCTGAGCGTGGAGGTGAGTCAGATTTATATCTAGTCGGAACTTCTCGACCTCACACACCAGCTCGGGCTCCTTCCCTGGCAGAGAGGTGACATTCCACGTCCCTCGAGCCAGCTTCTGTAGCTGTAGCTGATCGGATCGCCAAGGTCCCCGCCTTCGGCCACCGCCCAGCTCGCACTGCACCCGATCCCTATGGCTCCTCCCACAGGTGGTGAGCCCATGTGAAGGGGGACCCATGTTACCCTTTAGGGCTGTGCCCGGCCGGGCACCATAGGTGCAGGCCCGTCCACCAGGCGCTCTCCTTGGAGCCCCACCTCTAGGCCTGGCTCCAGAGGGGGGCCCCGGTGACCCGCGTCCGGGCAAGGGAAAAAGTCTATATTTTGTCTTCGTCATAAGGGGTGTTTGAGCTGTGCTTTGTCTCGTCCCTCACCTAGGACCTGTTTGGCATGGGTGACCCTGCCAGGGGCGTGAAGCCCCAGACAACTTAGCTCCTAGGATCATTGGGACACTCAAACCCCTCCACCACGATAAGGTGACGGCTCAAGGAGGTGCAACACAAAACAACATTTTAAAATGTTTTTTATTATTAAGGCTGAAAAAAAATCCAAACCTATATGGCCCTCTGTGGAAATAGTGATTGCGCCCTAAACCTAATAATTGGTTGGGCCACCCTTAGCAGCAACTACTGCAATCAACTTGCAATGAGTCTCTTACTGCACTGTGGAGGAATTTTGGCCCACTCATCTTTGCAGAATTGTTGAAATTCAGCCACATTGGGTTTTTCGCATGAACCACCTTTAAGGTCATGCCACAGTATCTCAATTGGATTCAGGGCAGGACTTTGACCTGGCCACTCCAAAGTCTTCATTTTGTTTTATTCAGCCATTTAGAAGTTGACTTGCTGGTGTGTTTGGATCATTGTCCTGCTGCAGAACCCCAGTTTGTTTCAGCTTGAGGTCACAAACAGACGGTCTGACATTCTCCGTCAGGATTTTCTGGTAGACTGCACAATTCATGGTTCCATTTATCACAGGAATTCTTCCAGATCCTGATGAAGCAAAACAGTCCCAGACCATTACCACTACCACCACCATATTTTACTGTTGGTATGATGTTCTTTTTCTGATATACGGTGTTACTTTTACGCCAGATGTAATAAGACACACCCCTTTCAAAAAGTATAACTTTTGTCTTGTCAGACCACAGTATTTTCCCCAAAAGTCTTGGGGATCATCAAGATGTGTTCTGGTAAAATTGAGACGAGTTTTAATGTTCTTTTTGCTCAGCAGTGCTTTAGCCTTGGAACTCTGCCATGCCATCTTATAGTGGTGTCATGAACACTGAGTAAGGCAAGTGAGGCCTGCAGTTCTTTGGATGTTATGAGGTCTTTTTTGACCTCTTGGATGAATCTTTCGCTCCGCTCTTGGGGTAATTTTGGCCGGCCACTCCTTTGAAAGTTCACCACTGTTATGTTTTTGCCATTTGTGGATAATTGCTCTCACTGTGGTTCGCTGGAATCCCAAAGCTTTAGAAATTTCTTTACAACCTTTTCCGTACTTTCTCATTTGTTCCTGAATTTCGTTAGATCTCGGCATGACGTTTAGCTTTTGAAGATCTTTAGGTCTACTTCATTTTGTCAGGCAGGTCCTAGTTAAGTGATTTCTTCATCGAGAACAGGTATGGCAGCATCAGGCCTGGGTGTGGCTGTAGAAATGTAACTCTGGTATGATACCAGATATTTTACCGGTAGGGTGGGGGGGCAATCACTTTTTCCACATAGGGTGATGTAGGTTTGGAATTTTTTTTGTCCCTTAACTCATTCACTGCCAGCAGTTTCCTGAGCAGGGAACCCCTAGGCTGCCAAGCATTTTTGAGCAATTTCACTCATTTTTCAAGCCCCACAGAATATTGTGTACTATGACTATTTAAATCCAAAACCACCAAAAGAAAGATCAGACTCTCTTCTTTCATCAGAAAAGACTGTTTCTCTACCTTATACTGTTCTAGTAATCAGCAGTCAAATATAGGGTACTTTCAGCCAAATCTGTTTCTGGAGGGAAAAAAACTGAGAAAACAACCTTTTTGTGAAAGCAGACAGATCAAGCTGAACATTGACACGAATATTTTTTTTCTTTAGTGAAAATCTCGAAGATCTGTACATAAAACAACACTGAGAGAGTACTTTTAACGATGAACAGAATTTCCATTAGACAAAAATGGATGAACAAATGGGGCTCCCACACTTAAACTTTTTTCCTCCAAATTCTCCTTCCCCACCGTTTGCTCAATAGTCCAGGTTTTTATTACCTTGCGCATAAAATTAGTAAAAGTTTTATCCACATCTGCATGTTATTCTTTGTTGGCGGTGAATGGGATCTTGTGTGGTTGTCATTGTCCTTGAAACCAGTCCCTACTTCTGTTCGAAGCACAACCTGTGCAGTTTAGAAACGCAACTATTACTACAAAAATACATTGTTGAAATTGCTGTTGTGGGACGTGGAGGGGAAAAAATGCTTTCATTTACCATTTTTGTCTGCACTGCGTACTGGAATGGGAATCGAACGTCTGCTGGATGCATAACCTGCAAGTTTTAAAAAAATTCATATGATTACTAGAGAATACTTTACATTGTGTTTTCCAAGGGTATATTAAAAAAAAACATTCGTGAATTTTTTTTCGCAATCCTAAAAGACATTTGACTCGTGGGTGTTCCATTACTGCAAGATGGATGAGCTGAAAATGCAAAACAGTACAGGCAACAGATGTTACATTGTAATGTGAACTCGTGAGACTAAATAATGTTTTTATGTAACAAGGAGGGCGGCACGGTGCATGACTGGTTAGAGCGTCAGCCTCACAGTTCTGAGGACCCGGGTTCAATCCCCGGCCCCGCCTGTGTGGAGTTTGCATGTTCTCCCCGTGCCTGTGTGGGTTTTCTCCGGGCACTCCGGTTTCCTCCCACATCCCAAAAACATGCATTAATGGGAGACTCTAAATTGTAGGCACAGTAGGCATGACTGTGAGTGCGAATGGTTGTTTGTTTCTATGTGCCCTGCGATTGGCTGGCAACCAGTTCAGGGTGTACCCCGCCTCCTGCCCGATGACAGCTGGGATAGGCTCCAGCACGCCCGCGACCCTAGTGAGGAGAAGGGGCTCAGAAAATGAATGGATGGATGGATGGATGAAACAAGGATTGAAGGAGCCTGTTTGCTCACTAAATGTAGCTAACACGAGCTCCAAATGAGTGACCTTCATCTCCATATTATCCGAAGGGTCTTGGGATGAAGCTCGGATGGCAAGCGGGCAAGAGCATCTCACCGTATGGCCCGGCGTTTTCAGCGATAGCTTTGCAACATAGCGATCGGCCTGGAGCGTCATCCTTTATTCCCCCGTATGATCTAATGTGTCATTCCTGTCGGTCGCAGGAATATTTTTCATACCTTGGCGCAATAAATTTTAGTACCGAAAGCTTTAAAAAATAATAATAAATTTGGGAAATATTTATACATGCAAGTCAGTCAGCTTTTGGCGAAATTCGCCATTTTGAACTCAAAATTGCCAATTTACGTGAATTTTATAGATCCGATGACTTTTTCCTGGGAGGCGGGGGTTTGCTGTCGTCATAGGCTGTTTCGTACTCCTTGAACGCTGGCAGCGAGCGGTCACGGTACTTTTACTCAGTTACAATGATCTAAATGTCACTCGCTACTTTTTATTTATCAATTATTGCTTATTTATTATTGCTTGGATATTTAATCTCACTTATAACTTGAGAAAGCACCGTGCAGTAAATTGCAAAATTTCTTGATTTTTGTTTTTGTTTTTTGTTTGTGCTATTTACTCAGTACTTGAGTAATTATTTCACTGTGTACTTTTTACTGTTAAGTATTTATTTGGAGGACTACATTTTGAGTAGTCACATTATTGTCAAGTAACAGTACTCTTACTTGAGTACAATATTTGGCTAATCAACCTACCGCTGGAGCGGACATCCTCTATTGCTACGCTTAACGTTTAAGCAACATTTTTGCTCATCAGATCAGCCAGTGTCGTATTTGTTGTATTTTCACGTTGAGGTGCTGCGGGTCGTGGCCCTGGTTATGGTCCCGGCGGATCCGCGAAGCACACGTAAAATCGGCGACAAGAGCTGATCCGCTAGTACATTTTGTATTTATTTGGAAACGCGCCTACAATTATCTAATTAGTTTACGGATGTTAAGCGATGTTAGGGATTATTGTTAAATGTATTAAGCGATGTTAGGGATTATGTCACAACACAGAATGAACTAACTTCAAATTCAGAAATGGCCAATAAAAACAGAAAAATATTGTACGTAATATTTTCCTGAAGAATGCATTTGGAATTAGCCTTTGAAATTGGTAGTAATGAAAAATTAAGTGAAACAGTGATTTGAGTAAATTATTTTCCAGAATGAGCGCTGAAAGAGGAGAATGGTATTCATGTGGCACAGCTTGACGCAGGCATCAGGTGCAGGTGGAGATGGGCCTGGCTCAAGTTGGAGGCTAAAACAAAAAAGCAAAAAAATGAGGCAAATTTCATTTTAATCTTTAAGTTGTACATCAACATGTACTTGAGCAGTGTAAATAAATGTTTTTCTGCGTGAAGAAACTTCAGAGTTTTTCCAGATTGCTTAATTTATGTTAAAATAAAAAATAAAATTATCTGCGGGGGCCCGGTGGATTCCCCCCCAGACCCCTACGTTTTCTTTTGTCACCTTTTTCATGCCTTTGGTGTTTGCATGTCTGCATTTTGTCTTCTCTCTTTAATTTGTACATCAACATGTACTTGAGCAGTGTAAATAAATGTTTTTCTGCGTGAAGAAACTTCAGAGTTTTTCCAGATTGCTTAATTTATGTTAAAATAAAATTATCTGCGGGGGCCCGGTGGATTCCCCCCCAGACCCCTACGTTTTCTTTTGTCACCTTTTTCATGCCTTTGGTGTCTGCATTTTATCTTCTCTCTTTTCCGCCATTATATTTGTCGTTCTCATTGTCCCCTCGTCCCTGCCTCCTCCTCCTTCCTCTGAGGAAGCGACGTTTACCTCAGGGCATTGTTGCCTTCTACATGGTGCCTTTCCTCATTGCAGTTATCCAGAGGCTTGATGATCACACATAAACTGCACAAGACCCTCGCCCACCCGTCCTCATTATTAAAAAAAAAAAAAAAAAAAACACCATTGACGTCCTTAGACGGCATTGGCAGGGAGTAGCTCGATTCTGAATGACGTCTTCAGAATCAGAATCATCTTTATTTGCCATGTCCAAAAAACACACAAGGAATTTGTCTCCGGTAGTTGGAACCACTCTAGTCTGACAACAGACAGTCAATTGACAGAGAACACTTTGGAGACAGAAAGACATTGACAAAAAACAGTCACTGAGCAATAAAGGGTTAATAGTTATCTGGTAATGCCGGTACATTTTATTTATTTTTTTTGACAATTGTGCAAAAGATGCACTCTAGCATTTAGAGCAGTTCGAATGACTAATATTGCAATAGTCCGGTGCAATGACCATTGTGCAAAGGGTGCCGAGACTTCAAGGAGTGTATGCAGTTTAAAGTGACTAGTAGCGCAATAATCTGGGACAGTGTTGGTTTGACTGCATTGGCAGGGAATGAGTTAGTAATAAAAACCTTCATTTAAAAACTGCATTTTGTGTTTACGTGTTGTCTTTGACTAATATTTAAATTAGTTTGATGACTGGAAACATTTAAGTGTGACAAACACTTTCACACCACTGTATATGAACACCAAGTGCGCTTATTCCATGCAGTGGCCTTTTGGCAGAATTGTACTTCCTTGTTTAAATAACTTCACCCAGTTCGACCAGTATAGCAAGCTTTCGGCCATGAAAGTATGCCCACAACTTGAAATAATACATCTTCCCTGAAGGTGTAATGTGTTTTATTTGGGCAACGTGTCTTGCTCTTTGGCACCCATACATGTTGTGTTGCGAGGCAGCAGCGAAACGGACGAGATCCGCCGCCCCGCGGCCTGTTGCCAGCGGTTAGAGAAGCTGCTGGAGATCCGGCACAACACTGTTAATGCCGTTAGCCTCACAGCCACCCGCTCTCCTTCCCCTTGCACGGGGAAAATTCATCCAGGGGATGTATTCCTAAAAGCTATCTTTAATATTGTAAACCACTGTAACATGCATGGTGTGAACATTCAGTGTTTGAATATAGGAAAATAAAACGTATACAATTTCAAGTTTCAGCCTCATCACTCGGTCTGATACTCTTCTCACTCACAAGACATTCTTAGCTAACTCTTCTTTTAAAATAACCCCTACTCCATTTGTCTTCCCATCTACACCATGGTAAAATAATTTAAACCCTGCCCCTAAACTTCTAGCCTTACTGCCTTTCCACCTGGTCTCCTGGACACACAATATAGCAACCTTTCTCCTAATCATCATGTCAACCAACTCCAGAAAATTTCCTGTCATAGTCCCCACATTCAGTTCTAGGCTCTGTGCTTTCCTCTTTTCGGCCAATGTTTGCAAATTAGAAAAGGGCTAATGGCGGCCAGTTAAAATCGGCCAGCCGATTAATCGGTTGGGCCCTACTTTACATATATCTTGAATTAAATTTCCAAATATTTAAAAGGTAAATTACGACTTTGTTGATGACTTCAATGTTATTTCCAGATAGTCCAACTTGGCTATAAAATGTTAAGAAAGTTTGAAATCCAGGGTTATGGCTATAATATCTAACATCTTGACAAGTTTGTAGTCTCACTGTTGTTGTTCTCTGTAGGTCCAAACAAACTCAAGCTGAGGCGGTGAAGCTGAAGAGAATCCAGAAAGAGCTGCAGGCCCTCGATGACATGGTTTCTACTGACATCAGCATTCTGAGAGGAAAGATAGAGCAAGCCAGCTGGGACTACACGACTGCCAGGTAACAGCATTGTTTGCTTACATACAGAAACGAGTAATTCTCCCACCAATCTTTTAATTTAAAGGTGTTCTTTCATCAGAAACATTTTTTTCCGACTGTTTTTGTTACCTTTGCATAATATAAGTCAAAATGTGTCAATGACATGGTTTAAGGTCTGTCGTTTGTCATTTGAATGCATAAACCTTTGAACACCAAAACCATTTGCTAATGACTGGATTTGAAATTGCTGACACTGTAAAGTAGTTGTGCTAATTCTACTCATGTTATACCTGACCCGTTCCTTGAGCCGTCACCTTATCGTGGTGGAGGGGTTTGTGTCTCCCAATGATCCTAGGAGCTATGTTGTCTGGGGCTTCAGGCCCCTGGTAGGGTCACCCATGGCAAACAAGTCCTAGGCGAGGGACCAGAGAAAGCACGGCCCCATAAACCCCTATGACGAACAAAATATATGGATCTAGGTTACCCTTGCCCGGACGCGGGTCACCGGGCCCCCCTTCTGGAGCCCGGCCTGGAGGTGGGGCTCGAAGGCGAGCGGCTGGTGGCCGGGCCTGCACCCATGGGGCCCGGCCGGGCATAGCCCGAAAGGGTAACGTGGGTCCCCGTTCCCATGGGCTCACCACCTGTGGGAGGGGCCATAGGGGTCAGGTGCAGTGCGAGCTGGGTGGTGGCCGAAGGCGGGGACCTTGGCTATCCGATCCCCAGCTACAGAAGCTCGCTCTAGGGACGTGGAATGCCACCTCTCTGGCAGGGAAGGAGCCCGAGCTGGTGTGTGAGGTTTAGGAGTTCAGACTAGATCGAGTCGGGCTCGCCTCCACAGACGGCTTGGGCTCTGGTACCGGTCCTCTTGAGAGGGGTTGGACTCTTTTCCACTCTGGAGTTGCCCACGGTGAGAGGCGCCAAGCAGATGTGGGTATACTTATTGCCTGTACGTTGGGGTTCACCCCGGTAGACGAGGGTAGCCTGCCTCCGCCTTCGGGTGTGGGGGACGGGTGCTGACTTTTATTCATGCCTATGCACCAAACAGCTGTTCAGAGTACCCACCCTTTTTGGAGTCCTTAGAGGGGGTGCTGGAGAGTGCTCCCGCTGGGGACTCCATCGTTCTGCCGGGGGACTTCAATGCTCACGTGGGCAATGACGGTGAGACCTGGAAGTGCGCGATTGGGAGGAACGGCCCCCCCGATCAGAACCCGAGTGATGTTCTGTTATTGGACTTCTTTGCTCACCACGGATTGTCCATAACAAACACCATGTTCAAGCATAAGGGTGTCTCACATGCACTTGGCACCAGCACACCCTAGGTCGCCGTTCGATGATCGACTTTGTGGTCGTGTCATCGGACTTGTGAAGAGAGGGACGACTCTGTCAACTGATCACCCCCTGTTGGTGAGTGGGCTCTCCTATCTCTGGGGTTGAGGTCACTGAGGTGGTTAAAAAGCTCCTAGGTGGCAAAGCCCCGGGGTAGGATGAGATACGCCCGGAGTTCCTCAAGGCTCTGGATATTGTGGGGCTGTCCTGGTTGACACGCCTCTGCAACATCGCATGGACATCGGGGACAGTCCCTCTGGATTGGCAGACTGGGGTGGTGGACCCTCTTTTTAAGAAGGGGGACCGGAGGGTGTGTTCCAACTACAGGGGGATCACACTCCTCAGCCTCCCTGGTAAGGTCTATTAAGGGGTGCTGGAGAGGAGGGTCTGTCGGGAAGTCGAATCTCAGATTCAGGAGGAGCGGTGTTGTTTTCGTCCTGGCCGTGGAACAGTGGACCAGCTCTTCACCCACAGCAGGGTCCTCGAGGGTGCGTGGGAGGGTCACTAAACCAGTCTACATGTGTTTTGTGGACTTGGAGAAGGCGTTCGACTGTGTCCCGCGTGGAGTCCTGTGGGCGGCGCTTCAGCAGTATGGGTTACCGAATCACCTGATACGGGCTGTTCGAGCCCTGTAGGACCGGTGTCAGAGTTGGGTACGCATTGCCGGCAGTCAGTCGGACTCGTTTCCAGTGAGGGTTGGACTCCGCCAAGGCTGCCCTTTGTTACCGATTCTGTTCATAACTTTTATGGTCAGACTTTCTTGGCACAGCCGAGGCGTAGAGGGGGTCCGGTTTGGTGGCCTCAGTATTGCATCTCTGCTTTTTGCAGATGATGTGGTTCTGTTGGCTTCATCAGGCCGTGATCGCCAACTCTCACTGGAGCGGTTTGAAGCAGAATGTGAAGCGAGAATCAGCACCTCTAAATCTGAGACCATGGTCCTTAGTCGTAAAAGGGTGGAGTGCCCTCTCCAGGTCGGGGATGAGATCCTTCCCCAAGTGGAGGAGTTCACATATTTTAGGATTTTGTTCACGTATGAGGGAAGAATGGAACGGGAGATCGACACGCTGATCGGTGCAGCGTCTGCAGTGATGCAGACTTTGTATCGGTCCGTTGTGGTGAAGAAGGAGCTAAGCTGAAAGGGGAAGATCTCGATTTACCAGTCGATCTACATTCCTACCCTCACCTATGGTCACGAGCTGTGGGTCATGACCGAAAGAACAAGATCCCGGATACAAGCGGCCGAAATGAGTTGCATTTGTTTGATCTTTAAAAAAGTGGGGAAACTAATATTTAAGAATTTGAGAAGGGGGCCAATACTTTTTCACAGCACTGTATTTTGTTTTTTTGTTTTACTTGGCTACATTTGTCATTTTCGATGTGGCTGTGATGGATGGAGTGGCGAGGCTTGCCATCGTCGCCAGCGGACGCTTCCATTCACAAGGGTGGAAGCGAGGGACGAGATCGCGGTGGCCGCCTGTCTTGTCTCAGCCGGTGTTTTTCACACTCTTTGTGTGCTTCACAGTGATTTTTGTGCACACTTGGGCAGGCATGCGTCTCGCTTACCTATACCTGGTTTTATTCATTTTCTGACCTTTTAAATTTCACAAAGTGACAAAATAATTTAAAGGTACAAAGATCTTGCCAAATTGAACAGGTATAGCTTCAATTTATATTAAACAATATACCTTTTTGGGGTATTTTTAGTACCAGTATAATGTGTGTGGGTGTGAGGAGGGATTAATATTAATTGGACATTTCTTGACATTTGAATCTATGTTGTCTGTTTTTTTTCCATGTTAAAAGTTAGTTGTCAAGTTATTGCAAATAAGTGCCGTTTCCCCACTAGAAGGAAATTGATTCAGTGGTGGAAGTTTTCACCTGGATTTTACTCAATGACCAAGAAACATTTGCCTTTTGTCTCATTTTTTCTCACATTTGTCTCTAGCAATGAGGTGCTTGTAAGCGCATTGGCATCTGCATTTAGTTATATTTAGGATTTTGAGAAATATCAACAAAAATAAGAGAAAATGTTATTGTGAATAAGTAGTTCCGAGAGAGAAATATTACACAAATTTGTAATTTCTATATCATCATGTTCTAGCCTTAGATTTACTAATTTTTAAAATGTTCTCCTTAACAAATGAGGTTACTTTTGTTTTAACTTTTTAGTTTCACAAATAATTCAGCTTTTGCTTCCTTCTAACCCTCAGTTTTTCTACATACGATTATTATTGTCTAGCTGTGATTATGCGTTATTAATAAAAAAGAGTAATCGTTACACATGCTCAAGTAATTGTTGACTTAATTGGGGGGGGGGGGGGTGAAGTACTTCCAGAATCCCTGACTAGTTTGAAATTTCAGCTGGACACATTTTTAGGTCTCAAAAAAGAGGACATGTCCGCTAAAAGAGGACGTCTGGTCACCCAACATCAGCGTGTTAAGCTAATGTTTGCTTTATTTCAAGCTAGCTAGCTAAAACATGTTCTTTACACAAAACAATATTTTGAAAATATGTTGACATGTTACCTTTTATATTTTGACTTCTTTTACTCCTCCGCTTTTCTTCTTTTGCAGAACTGTGCGCCCGAGGGCTTAGCTGTCCTTTTCATGATGGAAAGAAATCGCAGTGTGCGGCGTGCCTAAAAATGTCAATATTTTTGTTGTTGGTGAAGTTGTTTTACTGACTGTAACAGGCCATGTGACATTTATCTTGGTCTTTTTTTTTTTTTTTTTTGTGGTTTAGCATTCTTTTTTTTTTTTCCTTGCAGAAAGAGGTACGACAAGGCAGAGACAGAGTATGTCATGGCGAAGTTAGACCTACACAAGAAAACAGACATTAAGGAGCAGCTGACAGAGCACCTTTGCGCCATCATCCAACAAAACGAGCTACGCAAAGCCCTCAAGCTGGAAGAACTGATGGAGCAGTTGCAGCTTCAGGCCACTGAGGAGGAGCTAGAGAGGCAGAAGGTGGAAGAAGGCAATGTGGGAAACTGTGAACTGCAAGCACATGTGAAAGAGCAGAATGGCGTTTTGGAATGTCAGGAGGGAATAGTGCAATGGACACCCACAGAGGAGGAAAGTCTGAAGAAGGATGATGGCATCCATCTGGAGCACCAATTGAGGAATGAAGCACAGCTGGAGCAAGAGTGTAAAACAGCAGTGTTCCCAGAATGAAATGGTGGCTCATACATGACATTGTCCATTCCTCAGAGGGAGTCCTAAACACTGCAGCATCATATCATTTTCAGATCATATTTATCTGATGTGACCCAAATGTTTTCAGAATACAGCAAAACATACAGGAACTGGCCTCGCTGTTCCAATACTTTGGCAAGAGATCAAAATTGCAGCTTTTCCAGGTCGCGTTCCCCCACGACTCGCAGAGGATAGGGACAGATCCCTGCCGCAAATTGCAAAAAAAGTTATTGGTTTATTGGCTAGAGAACACATAAAATGGCAGCAACCCCCCTATCAGACATGGCTATGGCCTTAAAACGGCAAATAACGGAAGATAGGTTTCCCAAAACATTTGCGAATCGAGAATATGCGGGACCTGATACCCAACTTGGAAGAAAGCATTATCTGTAACAACACCAAACGTTTATGTGAGCAGTGAAGTTCATAGTTAATATTGAAATCATTAGCTCAAAGCAATAAATGAATTAACCCTGTGAACCACTGACATCACCAAACTTTTAAATTATTCTTTTGTTCCTATACTTTTGCTCACAT